>NC_061088.1:24609599-24612099 GCF_015104395.2 Macrobrachium nipponense | reverse complement strand
AGTATTTAAGGAAGGGGAGGGGGGCCGCAGAAAATGTGCCATTCAATGAAGGGTGGCGAGAATTAGGAAAGGTTGGAAACCACTGCTCTAAAGAAAGGTCTTCATATTTGATCTTAATCACGCTAGTGAAGCATAAAGAATTTGTGAGTGAAGATTAGATTACATCAATGAAGATAATATTCTCTTTATTAAGAGAAGAATATAAATGAGATCAAGGGTTATATTATATGAGTGAACTAAAGGTTTCTATACACGAAGGCAAGAATATCCTAACATGAACAATTTATAGCACAATACAGTGAACAATTTTTTTTTTATAAAGAATGAATACAAAAATGAAGAAATTCTATAAGAATAAATACAAGAATGAAGTGTTTCTATAAGCATAAATAAAAGAATGAGGAATTTATATAAGACAAAAGAATTTCTATAAGATTAAATACAAGAAGGAAGAATTTCTTTAAGAATGAAGACTCTCTATAAGATTAAATACAAAAAATAAGAATTTCTATAAGAAAAAATACAAGAATGAAAATTTTCCATAAGAATTAATACAAGAGTGAAGAATTTCCATAAGAATAAATACAAGAATAGACAATTTCTATTAGAATGAAGAATTTCTATAAGAATAAATACTAGAGTGAAGAATTTATATACGAATAAATGCAAGAATGAAGAATTTCTAAAAGATTGAAGAATACAAAACGACAGCAATCCATAAAAAAATATTCGTTACCAATCGAGGAAATGCATTTCCATAAAGGACGAAGAGGAGAATATTCGAATAACGGCAGACACCAAGACAACAATTCGGTTTCATCACACGCACCACCCACTCCCTCGGCATATCCTTAAATGATCTCCTCACTCCCGAACTGGGGACGGGAAGGACAGGGCAGCGCCTCCAGCGGCGGCGTTCCTTCGCTCCTCCGCCCCTCGCCTCGGTCGTGATAATTCAGAGAGTTATTATACATACACAAGCGAATCTCCCCGGCAGTGGAGCCGTGACCTCGGGAGTCTCCGGTCGTGATAATCGGTCATGTCAGGTCAAATAATATATCTGGATTCCTCCGCTCGCAATCGTAGATAATTGCAGACGTCGGAGATATTACCCAAAAAGACCGCTTGCTTCTCTCTCTCTCTCTCTCTCTCTCTCTCTCTCTCTCTCTCAAGGCGGGGAGATATAATAGAAAATAACAAAAATCTCTTATGTTTCTTTCTCTCGATGTCTACTTTCAAACCAGCGGCAGATTGAATTTTTGTCTTTGTTTTAACTCGAAAATCTGCTGAAAATAAAAAAAGACATAACCTTAACAAAATAACTCTCAATTGCCCCGCCTCTCTCTCTCTCTCTCTCTCTCTCTCTCTCTCTCTCTCTCTCTCTCTCTCTCTGTTTGGATTCAACACCGAAACTACAAAGAAAAAAAAATGACGATCGTAAATCACTTTTCCGCGTAACATGAAGTGTATTTTTTCCCTCCGCACATTTTACGCATGGAGGAATGATGGTTTATTTTCTGGACATTTTTCATCCAGGCAATAGCCATTTACTCTCTCCAACTTAATTCAATCGCAAGATTAAACTCTCCTCTTCGGCGTCTTTTCCTGGGACGGTATCTGTAACACCCCGGGGAAGCCATTTTTTCTGATGTTACTCTTCTTATCTTCGGTCTCCTTCCAGGAGCTTAGCTATGTCTCGTTTTCTTTTCTGCCACCTTTATCTCCCGACTACTTCCTTCACTCCATGGAAATGGTTTACCCTATTTCCTGTCTGGTGTCAGTTGACGTTACATTGTATTTTTCGTGTACGCCACATTATTGTTACTATGTTTTCTTTCAATGCTGTAGAAGCAACACTTGGAGTAGTAGTGTTGGTAATACAATACAGTAGTAGTAGTAGCCATCGCCATTACCATCAGAATAACTGGTAATGAGGGTGTAAATTCTGTCACTCTTATAATATATAATAATATTAATAATGATAAAAATGTACATTCGTCCTTTACTGGACGAAGATTGGGGCAGATATAAAATACCTTACTCAGCGCTTTTTCGAAAAAGCATTTCATTAAAAATTCGACGATAAAAAGGGAAGGAGGAGAGAAGGATCTGATAAAAGTCAGGAGAAGAGATCGGTGAAATGCATCATATAAGGAAATAACAAGTAAGGGCAAAATCGTAATCACTTTTCATAGAGTTTTACGACGTTTTGGGGCGATAGATGTCAATGGAAAGTAGGTTGAGGAAATGGAAGGAGGAGGAGTCACCGACAGCTTATAAAGGAGAGAGAAGAGAGAGAGAGAGAGAGAGAGAGAGAGAGAGAGAGAAGAGAGAGGTGTGGTAGAATGGCTTCGACAACGATGGCGACACAGCTTACGGGGGCTTCATGGCAGACTAAAAGCTGACACACACGATTTCGTTCCAGAGTCCATTTTTACGGCGCCGGTTTTTATACGTCCGTCCGTCCGTTCGTGCGACCGTCCGAACGTGTTCTGATCAC
>NC_061088.1:24549599-24604599 GCF_015104395.2 Macrobrachium nipponense | reverse complement strand
CCCTTTTATTTTAATTTTGGTTAGGTAAATACAAGGCGGGAATACTCAAAATATTCTGACCCATTTGGAATAAAGACAGGTCACGAACTGCCAGTTCGAGATGACCCCGCCATGTAAAACGGCCGAACGACTCGGACTTTAGAAGGATTAAATTCAATCCGCCTCGGAAGCTTCACGCCTCAACAGTTCCAGCCAAAAGAGATTTTGGAACAAAACTGGAATAAATGGAGAGAGAGAGAGAGAGGAGAGAGAGAGAGAGAGAGAGAGAGAGAGAGAGAGAGAGAGAGAGAGAGAGAGGGGGGGATTTTAATACCCTGGAATAGGCATCTCATGTAGTCTCTTAGAAAATTATGTTACTGCTATACTAACATGATAAACTGATATTATAGTAACAAAAGTACATTTACCTGCTAGTCGAAACATCTATTAATAGCAAATACATCACCACATTTTTCTTATTAAATTATACATACATACATACATACATACATACATACTACATACATACATCATACATATACAACATATATATATATATATATATATATATATATATATATATATATATAATTATGACGCACAAATCATTGAATGCCTGACATGACGGACATCAAGAGTAATGGATAATCCTGAGGACTCAGAAAGCTACAGACGACATTGTAGTCATTTTCAAAATAAAACAGTGCTCATTCACTTCCAGGAATCCAAAAACCAATTTGGTTCTTATGATGGTCGTTAACCTCCGTTTCCAGGTATGCATCAGGCACCCCGAATTCCATAAGGACACTGCTACCTATGCCTTTGACCCATGGAAGCTTAAGCAGCCAATCCCTCTGGGTATTAAAGCTCCGAGTCCTCGCGGCTTTGCAAAGCTGAGCTGAAACCCCAGAAGAAGAAGAAGAAGCAGCTGCTGTTGCTGCTGCTGTTACTGCTGCTGCTGCTGTTGTTGTTGTTGCTGCTGCTGTTGCTGCTGCTAGGGGTAACCTCTTGACCTCTGAAAGGTTGAGGTGTTTGCTAATGTCTCGACATGACGACCGTGTAATTAAAGATTTAAGGGAACTGGTCGAAGATGGCGGCTCCGCTGATTCTATCCGATTCCTTTTGTAAATATATTTGATGAAACAAATTTCTTAAGTTTGGGAATTGGATTCCTTTCGAGGTAGCATGCAATTGAAAGCTTAGATTATTAGATGGAAAAGATTAAAGCTATAGTTTATGGATAAACTTACAACTTTGTCAAATTAGTATGCAATGTTTACCATGTCCCAAAGGATACAATAAATATTCTTATGAAGTGCTAGTTCCTGATACTACTTTTTATCTGGTATATCAATACAAATACAGTTACAACTTCCATTCTTGGCTTGTGGTTCAGTGCATCATCACTAGATTAGAAAAACTAACATGTGTGAAAACAATCCTTTATGGCAATCTCCACCCTGACCGTGAACGTTAAGTGGTGAGTGAATGCTAACGAAAACTTTTTGAATTAAGAAATTTTGCACATTTCAACACTAGCCATGTTAACTGCACCAATCTGACTGGCGAGTATATTTTTGTTATTCTGCTTTTAATACAACTGGATATTAAATTTATATTTTCTATTCATCCATTCAGTCAAAATATTTGAATTCTTTATAATAATAATAATAATAATAATAATAATTAATAATTATTAATTAATATAATATAATCATTAATAATAATAATAATAATAATAATAAATAATAATAATAATAATAATAATAATAATAATAATATTACTATTATTATTATTACTTAGTAATTATTATTATTATTTACTAGAGGATGAGTATTATGATTATTATTATTATTATTATTAAAGTAAAAGGTGCAAATAATGCCAAAAAGTTCCTCGACCTCCATAGCAGCCTTCCACCGAACAGAATGCATGTAAATGAGGAATGAGAAAATCAACTGTAAAATCAATAATAATTGAAAAATGATTCAAGACAAGAAGAAAGTCCGTGTTTTCAAAGGTTTCGTCCATTTTCCCAGAACTTTCTTCCCTCCTGAGAAACGAACATGACAATGTCAGGAAGACACCCAAAACCAATTCCTTCCACAGATGGAGTATCGATAGAGTTATTGGCAAGGATTCCTTTTAGGAAGAGACATTCAATTTAACCGTGTCGTTCTCTCTCTCTCTCTCTCTCTCTCTCTCTCTCTCTCTCTCTCTCTCTCTCTGTGCGTGTGTGTGTGTGTGTGCGTGTGTGTGTCGCCTGTGGTCTAACAGACACATTTTATAAATTATAATTTTTACAGACACATTTTATAAATTATAATTTTTATCTTATTTTTTAAACATAAATTCAAACTGCATATATCTGTCTTTCTATACCTCAAACTGTAAAATGAAAATTATTTTTTACCAGAATTATTTACCTATGTAAAGTCTCTCTCTCTCTCTCTCTCTCTCTCTCTCTCTCTCTCTCTCTCTCTCTCTCTCTCTCTCTCTCACACAGACTTTTTGAACCATCACTTCTCAGATCATCTGATAAAATATTGCTTTCACGTCAACCCCCCGTCGAGATAAGATGCAGATGCAAGATGAAGCATCCACGTAGAGGGAGGGGGAGGCCCAGAGATGCTTCTATTGGGATGCCTATATATGCGTTTGCTCTCATTTTTATGTAAGGTATGCAAATAAGCCTCAACTTTTCCGAGTCGAAACGGGTATATCATTATATTGGGATAAAAAAAAATGGTTCGTTTTTAATTCATCGCCTATCATGAAATTTCAATTTTCGGCTACGACAGGTTGGCGTAGCATATGAGAGAGAGAGAGAGAGTATCTATCTGTTTGATTCGTTATTTTAGAAAGGTGGGGGGGGGGGGGGATGTTGGAAGAGTTGGATGACGCACCCTCTCCAGGATTGGCTGATCGCCGCAGCTTGACCTGCATCTTAGCCAATCATCACCACGCCCATGACAAATCAACGAGTCACGCTATGCTGATTGGCAAGAGAGGGACTTCATGCCTTTGGTGATTGGACGTTTAAATAGCATGACTGACCTTATGACACCTCTGCTTGACCACGCCCACCTGTGGGAACGAGGTCAGTCCAGCGAGTCTAACTTGCAGATTTTGAATCTAGAAAGGAGGGGGTTGGAGGATAGGTGGGGGTGAGGGGCAGGGGTTATTCGGGGGGGTCGCATCCCGCTGTTGGCTATAATTTGTCACCGCGTGTGGTCCTTTGCCCATCTTCGTTATGCAATGCACCAGTGATGCCTCTCTTAAATCTCTCACACACATACTCACTACTCACTGCACTGCAAGCCACTGCTGATAAGTCTATTGGAGTGCTGCTTTCAATTTAGATACAAGGGAGTCTTAAATCATAAAGGGAGAGCGAGGCGGGCTGTTCCTCCCTTTATCTTTCTTGCTTATAAACAATTCAAATGCAGTGATTAAATCAAATTACCTTCATCCTCTAACCTGTAATCTTTGTGTATATTTCTCTTTCCTTTGTTCAGATGATAATGCTGTTTTATTAAGAGGAGCCTCGCAACTACTTGTTTTTTACAGTTAGGGAAAAGCAATTTCTCGGTCTTTGGGAGAAAGGCTTCCACACGGGTGTTTTTTTTTTTTTTTTTTTATACTTGCTTTTCAGGTTAATGGTATTTTTTCTTAGAAGAATGCCTGCACATCATGAGGTAAAAGAAAAAAAAAACTTGCAAAGCTTCGACGTCAAATTGCAGGATTTCTTTCAAATACAAAAAGAGAAAATAAAAAAAGTGACGAAACTTCCACTTCGCCATGTCAAAGAATGGAATGATGAAGTGCAATAACACTTATTAATCCTGTCTGTGTTGCAAACGCCCAAATGAAATACAGCCATCAACGTCACTTGTGATGGGCAGCCAATTATGGGAGGGAGAACTCACTTATCAAGTTGTGTTTCATCATCATCATCAACAACAACAACAACAACAACAATAATAATAATAATAATAATAATAATAATAATAATAATAATAATAATAATAATAATAAGAAGAAGAAGAAGAAGAAGAAGAAGAAGAAGAAGAAGGTAATCTCGTCATTAAGAAAACAGCCAACAATGGTTTCATAAGATCTGCAGTAAGTTCATTCATTTGCAAGCTCAACAGAGGCCTAGTGCTATACAATTTCCTTTGAAAAGGACAGGCGGTAAGATTCGTAAATAAAGCTCTCAAAAAAATATAAAATCAGATGAATGTAAATTATCTTCGCATTTTCTGTGGTTGCATTAGTTTGGAGGTTACTATGATTATTATTCATCAGTCCACATTCAAACGAAATCTGCCCACAAGGCGAGCCACGCGTCTGCAGATTATAATATCTGTGTACTGAAAAAACTGGGGGAAAAACAGAGAAGAGACTTGCATATAAATAACCAAAGAAAAAAAAAAAGATTCATCAGAGATAGATATAAATACACGTGAACAGCTTTAGAAGTAAAAGATACTAAGGAAACATTGCTGTCAAAATCATTAATTCTTGTTATTAATCTCTCAATCTCCATGACAATAATATTTCTTGTTTGATCTTGACTAATGGAGTTACCTGTCGATGCGGGTAATGAGGTAGACTGCATGCTGACCGCGAAATGTTTTCACTGGATATTTTTGCCTCCTTACTTGCATCATATTCAAATTATCGGATACCAGTTGACTCCCTGGCGTTGTTGTTGTTGTAGAGAGAGAGAGAGAGAGAGAGAGAGAGAGAGAGAGAGAGAGAGAGAAAGAGAGAGAGAGAGAGAGAGCATCTTATGGATGGGATGAGGCCCTCCAGTTTTGAAATAAAATTACTTTACTCGACCGGAATGTGAACCATTCAATTCGTTTTATAACTCTCTCTCTCTCTCTCTCTCTCTCTCTCTCTCTCTCTCTCTCTCTCTCTCTCTCCTTGCCAAGCAGCGATCCACACTGGACAAACCAACCATTACCCAATCCATAAATAGTCCATGTCCCTCAACGTTTAGGTTGAAAACCGAACGTTTTTCCATGAGAGATTTTGTAAAATAAAACTAGACGAGAGAGAGAGAGAGAGAGAGAGAGAGAGAGAGAGAGAGAGAGTTAAATTGCAACACAACTATGCCCATTCACCCCCACTCCCCTCCCCTCCCCCACCCCCTCCCCCTCCCCCTCCAATCCAAGGACTCGGGGCGCCCACCCGACACGACCCGTACGAGAAATGGATCCGTGGACGCGCACAAAGAAAGACAATAAATAAGGCTAAAGACATATACACCGGAGATAAGGGCAGGTGAGGATATTGCTCAACGACTGGCACAGCACACGGTGATGGAGACATAAAAGAGGAACTTACCAAAGGAGATGAGAAGATAAGCAGCGTCCTAATGATGATAAATGGCAGGGCGAGGCTGCAACACACGATAACGGGACAAGAAGAAAGTTCACGGATGAATAGATGGAAAGGAAATATAAGAAGGAAAGGCAATGAAAGAAGAATGGAAAAGCTGTTAAGAATTTTCCTGTCTTTTTCCTTCTTTTCAATGATTTCTTAGTTGTCCAATTTTTTTTATGCGTTACATTTCCCTCATTTTTTTTCATTAATCTGATTAAGAAGGCAAAGCACGTACTTGATTCTCATTTAAAATAACTACTGTGGATCATACATTCAGTTTGCACTCGCGTTATTCTTAATATCATCGTACTGATTCTTAATAAAATAACTGATCAATCATTTGCATTTCCATCGTCTCGATTCATGTCTTTTAATTTAGGAACAATAACAATATCCTTAATCCCCACGCTCTTTACATTCAAAAACCCATTTCCAATACTGCCACACTATGCGCTCATTTCTCTCTCTCTCTCTCTCTCTCTCTCTCTCTCTCTCTCTCTCTCTCTCTCTCTCTCTCTCTCTCTAACAATTCTTTCCCTCTCACCGCCTTTATCCATTCATGTCCACCGCCGAGACGTATCTTACGCCCCGAAGGACATTTACATCTTTCTCTGGCAATACTTATGTCCTTTCCCTGCCCTCTGGAAGATATTGCTCCTCGGTGTGTCCTCTGCGGGGAGCATCACAAGTATTATCGGCGCAAGATAAATATTCTCAATATCTTATCAGCAGTACTGCAGACTCTCTCTCTTTTTCTAGTGATGGTTAAAGTGTAAAAATAAATAGAATGTCTGGGGATTTCTTCTGTTCCTTTATTGGGAAAATTTTTTTTCTTAAAAAATGATCCTATTTAAAAAAATAATTTCATTTAAAACAATTATTTTATTTTAAAAAATATTGTATAAAAAAAATGCCAACTCTAGTGTAGATTTCTCAGCAGACAAAAGCATCAACGTTAAACCACGCAAACGTTAACAAGAAAATACTGAATATTTACGTGAATAAATACTTAGAAATAAAATTCCACAATAAACACCAAATCCTCAAGTGAACTCAACAGATAATCTGCAAGTACGACCAAAGGTTTTAATTTGTAACAAGAAATTTAAAGCGACCATTATATTGTTATTCTCTAGCGTTACTAATGAGGACTCTCTCTCTCTCTCTCTCTCTCTCTCTCTCTCTCTCTCTCTCTCTCTCTCTCTCTCTCTCTCGAAGTAGATGTCAGAGAAAGATAATAAACTCTCTGTTCATACAATGCAATGCTTGAAAAATAAACTCTCTAAACAGAGATGCTTGCAGAACAGGAATATTCTCGCTAAAGTGATGCTTGAAGACTATAAACTTTCTCTTCCCAAAAGGATGCTTGAAGAATAAATATTCTCTCTCTCTCTCTCTCTCTCTCTCTCTCTCTCTCTCTCTCTCTCTCTCTCTCCAGCTTATCCCATATTGTCCATTCAGAATCAACGACGCCGTAAAGAAGCCCTCTTCAGAAGCGACCCGGTAGACAGCAGCAGCAGCACAGCTAATCCCGGGAATTCCGCCAAAACGATTACGAGCGTCACTCGATCTCCAACGAAAACGATAAAACGAATTAAGCGTCATAAAAGCCTTAAGATGAGTAAATAAACAAAGGAATAAATTCGAGCTGAGGAGGATCGCACTGACATCAGCCAAGACCAAACAATAATTTATCTCCGCGATAAAATCAATAAGTATTCCGGCTACAACCCGGTTTCGTGTTCGGCGAGATTTAACGTCGAATAAAAATATCAGGTAAATGGAATTCAGCACTTAATTAGAGGTACACCTCTTTGACAACCGAGCAGTCTCATTTTACGGCCGTAAAAATCAATTAGGTTTGATCTCTCGCAAGCAATAAAACACTAAATATAAATATTGAATCGTATATCAATATTCACCGACTTCGAAAAAAAACTGCTTTCTTTCTTCGTGACGGAACTACCGGTGGAAAACTCCAGCCACTTACATCACTAAAATAAAAATATAAACACAATGTGCCTGCACATATGGATATATATATATATATATATATATATATATATATATATATATAGTATATATATATATATATATATAATATATACACTCGTTTCCGAGCTCTGCTAACAGTGAATCAAAGGAATTTATTTCTGGTGATTAGAAATTCATTTCTCGATATAATGTCGTTCGGATCCCTCTATAAGCTGTAGGTCCCGCTGATATGTAACCAATTGGTTCCTAGCCTAAAATATCTAATCCTTCGGGCCAGCCCTTGGAGAGTTGTTAATCAGCTCAGTGGTCTGGTTAAACTACGAAACTTATTTATATACATGCATATATACAAATATACTTACTTGTACACTTACTGAAGTCTGCTAATACAAATATTTTACATTATTCCTAAGACTTAAAAGTGTTAGGAAAGAATTTCTTAAAATAATCAACTTCTGATATACTAAACTTCATTTTACTTTGTCTTGCAGTCGATTATTCAAAATGGGACTGAAGACGGTCAGGCGTGTAGCTCGTAATGACAAGACAAATTAATATGCTCCGCGTAAAGTAACGAATGCGTGTTCCATATCAATTGAATTTTGGCAAATTCACACGTAACCTGTTTTACTTTAAATATGGAATGTAGGTAACAACAGTGTATAATATGTATATATGTATGTATGTATGTATGTATATATATATATATTATATATATATATATATATATATATATATATATATATATTTTACATATGCATTTACGATTAGATCAAGTTAAATTTCAGAGATTAAGACAAAATAGTTAAATAATACATAAGCACACATATATAATATATTTTAATATATATATAATATATATATATATATATAAATATATATATATATATATTATATATATACATATATACATATATACATATATATATATATATATATATATATATATATATATATATATATATATATATATATATAAAAAACAACAAAACTCCACAGAGCAGGCTCATTGTGTGGTTTTGCATAAGCTCGTTGAATTCACGATGAACTCGATAACCAAATTAAAAATCAAATCTCTCGTCAAGGTTACACACCCTATCTTAATTCACATCTTAGCATGTATCCCAAGGCTCTCCCTGGGCGAACGCACACAACTTCCATATTGGAATCACCCGAGCTACATCACATTACAGAGGCATTAAAGGATATCAGGAATCGCAGAAACCACACAATAATATAAACAGGTATGTGTGCATTCATAAGCAATTCTTCATATATATATATATATATATATATATATATATATATATATATATATATATATATATATATATAATTCAATAATTATCAGTTTACGAAATGTACAGTTATAAAAGGTAGGCTACATGCTAAGCGACATGTATGAGAGAGAGAGAGAGAGAGAGAGAGAGAGAGAGAGAGAGAGAGAGAGAGGAATGCTAATGACTACCGTGTCCAATCTCGAATTCTCGCAATTCAAGTCGAGCGCGTAGCCATCAAACGAGAATATTTTCGCCCCTCGTGCGATTTCCGTCCAAGAGGCTGTAGTTGTAGCGGAGTATCGTGAGCGCGTTTTCGAGATAGCACAAGCGCAAAAGCCTCGAGGAGGTGCTTGCTCTCACCCAATTAACAAATCGCGCTAACGCAAGCCTCAATCTGTTGTTCCCTCAAATTAACGTCCGCTCGAATTAGGTATAGCAAGAAGCTTGGGTAGGGGGTTGAGGGGTTAAAAGGAGTTTAGGAAGTCCGGGAGCGGGGTGGGGGATGTGGGTAGGGGTTACTGTGAGGGGGAGGGTCATGGGTCCTAAATCTGATAAGATTGTATGTGCTTTTTGCAAGCAGGGCAAAGTAATGGGATTTCTCTTGGTTTAGCTTATTCGGGTTTATGAGCCACGTCAGTTCGAGGGCCTTGATGCTGCTGGGTTTTATTGGCGGGTTCTGTCCGGAAAATTAAGAGTAGCTTTTCCAAGACTGGATCTTTCAGTGTTGAGAGCCTTTCTCACCTCTGGTACTACTCGTAATCTTCTTCACACTTCCAGGTAATAATTTTTTTTATTGCTAAAGCTAAGTGGACGGGAAATCTAATACTCTTATCTTGCTAAATTAACGAGAAAAGTAAAAATAAAGTACAAAGGCGGAAGAAAAGTGGGTTCAAGTGCCTACAGAAGCAACGGCCTGTCTTTTGAATTTAGGAAGTTATCGATTCCAAGTAATATATTATACTTTGTTCCGAATTATTTATGATTCTTCATACTTTCGTGGCTCAGTTACCAAAATTATGGATTGGTTAAGAGAAGGAGTGAATCAATTATTTATAAAAGTAAACACATATTCATAAAAGAAAATGGAAGGCTGGGTATTGACAACATGCAATTTATTCTAAACAAAATGAAAAATAATCGAGTAAATGGACCTTGCTGATGAGGACAAATCAGAGTGCAAAATGACAAATCAGAGTGCAAAATGACAAATCAGAGTACAAAATGACAAATCAGAGTGCAAAATGACAAATCAGAGTGCAAAATGACAAATCAGAGTACAAAATGACAAATCAGAGTGCAAAATGACAAATCAGGGTGCAAAATGACAAAATCAGAGTGCAAAATGACAAATCAGAGTGCAAAATGACAAATCAGAGTGCAAGGACAAAATCAGATTAGTACAAAATGACAAAACAGAGTACAAAATGACAAATCAGAGTGCAAAATAAGGTGCAAAATTAGCGAACAACTACGAGGGAAAAAAATTTTCTTCTCGGTTGATTGAGACGCAACGGCTGCTGAAGAGAAAGAGTAGACGATGATTCTTTTTCTCGGCTGGGCTAGATTTCTTAATCAAAAGACACTGCGGGTTCGCCCAAGCTTCAATTAAGGAGAGTTCCCTCTTCACCCCGGGGTTCTCAGCACATCCCCATCACCTCCTCCCTCACCTCCAGCTATATGCCGTCTCTTCCCCCCACCCCACCCCACCCCACCCCCCACCCCCCCACCCCAGCTCTCCATTAGAAATCAAAAGATTGCATTATCTGAGCTGTTAGACTGCCATCATTAAATTAGTCGCTATACAAAGCGCAAGTGCTTTCGCGGATTTTATGTTTCACCTTATTTTTTTTTATTGTTTCCTATTTCCCCATTATTCTCATACTTAATACTTTTTACTCATATTTCACACCGCCATTCTTCTGGCTGGTTAGCAATTCCTGATTTTCCGTATCGGCAATGAATGGTACGATTTCCTTAACCTGCTTTGAATTTGGGCCTAAATACCAACGATCCATCCACCCTTTCCATTTCTCCGGTTCTTTTTCTTATTAAAGGTCAACGAACGCTGCATAAGTTTTTCTGTTTTACAGTTTACTAGAATAACTTAATTCATAAAAATTATCGCTTTCTACTCAAACCTCAGTATGCAGATTTAGATCGTCAAATGTACAGTCACCATCATGATGCACAATCTCTCTCTCTCTCTCTCTCTCTCTCTCTCTCTCTCTCTCTCTCTCTCTCTCTCTCTCCACTTTCAGATTCTTATGCACACTCACCGTTATCTGCTCGGTAATTTTGAAAAACGACCGCATAAAACACTGAAAATAATGGAAAACGAAACAATGTTCCCTGCAAAAGTTTCTTTTAACTATGACTGAGTACCACTTGCTTCACAAACGCCAAGACACAATGAACGATAAATTACACGACAACTGGCTCATTAAACCACGCGCGTGCGCGCATGAGAGAGAGAGAGAGAGAGAGAGAGAGAGAGAGAGAGAGAGAGAGAGAGAAGTCTCTCTCAAATACATGGTTCCTTCAATTATAACTTATGTAAACTCACGTTGAACATTATAAATAGTTATATTAAATGCCGCATAAATCGCAAATCCCATCCGATATCTCATTATATTCATTTCAACTGTACTATATAATAAACAGTATAACAGCCTTACTATGGTAATGACAATATAATCTCCCCACAGCTATAACGCTGACATTAGAACAATATGAGTAGCTATCCTCAATATTCGTTCTGAAGAGAGAGAGAGAGAGAGAGAGAGAGAGAGAGAGAGAGAGAGAGAGAGAGAGAGAACGCGTAGGGGGAATAAGCAATTTTGCAAGATACACTTTGCTGACAGACATGGCTCCACTCCATAAACCATCACATGACACGACCTGTACACGTACGTCAAGAGGGAGGTTACAATGAGGTTGGAGGAGAAGACAGTCGAGAGCTTAAAGAAAAAAGGAGGAAAAGGCTGTTGAGAGAGAGAGAGAGAGAGAGAGAGAGAGAGAGAGAGAGAGAGACTAATTGAAATAAATACGATGTTTATCTTAATATCACTGTTATTTTAGGAAATGTTATTGTTAAGCAATATTAGGATTTATGTCTAAGAAATATTAGGATAAACTATATAAAAAAATGTAGTATATATCGTCGGACTGATATGCATGGTGATTTTCCCCTAGTTTTACCTTCAAGCTTAGGAACTTCTCATCATACTTGTGTTTAACTTTGATTTCTTTAACATTCCTTAGTGATTAGACCAGACTTTTTTTTCTTCGTCCCTTTCTTTCCTGCACCAGTATCCTTACTTTCGAGGGGAAAAATATTCCACTTTTTTTATGTATCTTCTGAACAAATTGGTATCATGAACTCATTGAAGCTTCTGCTTGTGATTTCCCATAAAACAGAAAATGAAAAGAATGTAAACAAGTACAAATATCATTCGAATTTGAATAAGGAATATAAAAAAGATTGAGTATAACGGATCATCACAAAGACAAGGCATAATTTCTAAAGATTGTCAAGGATCTAAGGTAACTTCCAATGATCATCGAATGATGAACACTAACTTCTAATGTCATCAAAGGAAGGAGAATAATTTCTGATGTCCATCAAAAGAAGGAGAATAACTTCTAATGTTTATCAAAGGAAGGAGAATAAATTCTAAAGTTTATCAAAGGAAGGAGAATAACTTCTAATGTCCATCAAAGAAAGGAGAATAACTTTTACTAATGTTCATCAAAGGAAGGAGAATAACTTCTGATGTTCATTAAACGAAGGAGAATAACTTCTAATGTTCATCAGAAGAACGAGAATAATTTCTGATGATCAAAAGATGAAGCACACATTATATTAATTCCGAAAATCGTGAGGAATGTAGGATATCTTCCAAAGATCATGAAGAACACCTTAAGGGATATCAATAAAACGGAGGATATCCTCAAAGAATCACCTACAAGGCGAAGAACAACTTCCAGTGACAATTTAGGGGGCGATAACGTTCCGTCGCACCGGCGCGGGTCAACCATGCGAATGAGCGTATGACGATATACTCATAAGACGAACTTGGGCAACTGCATCCTGGGAAGGGCAGAAAGAAACACGTATGTTTTAGTGGCGGGGGGGCGGCATGGCCAGGTAGAGGGGAGAAGGAGGAGGGGGTAAAGTTGTATTTCATGCGGTTCCATTGTCCACTGGTTGACTTTTACAAGATCCAGTCTTCAGCCCGAACCTATTAACGCCACACAAACGCCGCCTTGCTTCAGGTACTAGATCTAACTTCTAAATTAGAATTTGAATGCTTAACGAATCAGACTTGGATATGCAGGTCCGAGTTTCCTTCTTGGAAAAGTGTTTGGCATTGCAAGTCTTGAAAAGTATTTACAAATCCTACCTCTTAAAAATTATTAAGTGAAGTTATTTACTTAAAAGCTATATAACACTATCTCTTTTATTAATATACTAAATCGATAATTCAGTGACAAGTTAATTATGAGTGCGGAACCTTAATGTTTTTAAAACCATGGTTATTAATTACATTAATCAATAATTAAAAAAAATTAAAACTGAAAACAAAATCCTAACTTCTCTTCGTCAAAAATGCGAAAATGACTCTCTCTCTCTCTCTCTCTCTCTCTCTCTCTCTCTCTCTCTCTCTCTCAAGAAGCTTCTTAACAAGGTCCAAATGGCTCCCTTGCCCTAAAAAAAGCATGATCAACCTTTTTGCCCTAAAAAAAAAAAAAAAAAAAAAAAAAAGTCATGATCACCCCTTGGTTCATTATACTTCCCAGGGACATTAAGTCCATAAAACCAGACCTACCGGGGCAATCTCTTCCAGTTTCTTCTTCACGCCTATAATGTCTTATCCTTAATCTCTTTTCTATATTCTTCCCCTCTGTTCCTTATTTCTTTAGCTCCCTAATATTTTCACTGCTTCTTATCCGTAATCTCGTTGTTTTTGAGTTTCATATTTCCTCTGCTCACTGTTTCCTCTGCTTCTTATGGTTCATTATCCTTAATTTTTCGTTTGGTGGTTAATTCTCCTGCTACTTATCTTCTGTGCTACTTGCCCATATACTACTAAGAACCAAGGTCTATAGACCTTGCTTAGAACGGCTAAAACCTAACCCCGTTTTCTATTCCACTTTTTATCGCAATTTTAATTAGCGTTTCCCTCTACCGCAGATTCCCACGCCATCTATACAGAAATGAAGCGGCTCCTGACGGGAGGGTACAAAGAATAGACCCAGAAACCTCACGGAATGTATCGTCCCGCCTCTTATGAGAAGAACTTCGGCGAGGAGTGACCCCTCGACCACGCCCCTGCGATCCCAGCCGTCGCCGACGGAGGAGGAGGAGGAAGGAGGAGGAAGAGGAGGAGGAGGCCGAACGATAAGAGACAAAATGCTCGCGCGGCGAAGAGGCGACGGCGGCAGGTAGCATTTTGGAAGGCAGAAAGAGGAGACCTTGACGCTCCATAAAAGTTGATTTGTTACGGCGCTGGGCACTGCCTCTCCTGTGTCTCGCCTCCCTATCGGAGAGGAGGATCAAATATGACCTCCCCTTCCACCCCTCCCTCCCCAACATCACCTTCCTTCCCCTACCTCAACCCTCCATGAATGGGGTTGACCTTACACTCGCGAAACCTCGAACTCATAATAACCCCCTTCCCCGCCCATCCTATTCAACGGACAACACGCCTACAACTTCCAAAGGCCATCGGGGGGAGGCTATCTTATAAGTAGGTGATTAGGGATCCTAATTCCGCGATGCGAGCTTCGAGTCACCACGCTACTTCAGCCTGGAAGGTTGGGAATGCTGTGCGAATGTTGAATATGTTCATCTGAGATTCCTTCCCGTGTAAAAAAAAAAAAAATAAAAAAAAAAAAAAACAAAAAAAAAAAAAACAAAAAAAAAAAAAAAAAAAAAAAAAAAAAAAAAAAAAAAAACGGGTAAGCAAAATATCTGAAATACACAACCTGAATTAGCTTCTATGTTATGAAAAACTGTTCCTTTGCAAAGCAGGTAAGGGCTGCAAACACGAAGGAACTTTCAGAGATACAGTCAAGCAAACTTCAGTATCTTCGCTGTTGGAAAACGTAAACAGATAACTGAGCGATGTCTATAAATATCACCAGCGAACACTAAAAGTCGTCTTCCGTTGGCAGACAGCACAGCAGCGTGACCGTTTCTCCGACTGGAACTTGCATTACCTTCTCTTAAACTCCGTGAATAATTGGAACAGGGCTACTCCGCACCAATTAAGAATGATGATTTCATGCTAAAGACCCGGCGTGCTTAACCAAGCGGAGGAGGAACTTAGACTTCAGAGAAGAACTCTTGGAAGATACTTTGCTATACTTGCCCTCTTCTTCCCCTTCCCTCCCTTCCGTTGTTCCATGAAAACAGTAATAAAAGGAAACGAAAGAAAAAAATAATAACGAAAAGAAACATGTGTTGTAAATGCTATTTGCAAAACTTTTAACATATCTTAATTAGATTTAACCTGAAACTAAAACAAGAAGAGAGAATAGAAAAAAATGACAAAAAATAAATGAATAAAAGGGGGAAACCTACGATAGTAGTCAAAATACTTTACATGCAATATTTTTAACATCCAATCCATACCGATACGTCATCTGAGACTGACAAAAACATAGAAAAAACAAACGCAAAGCTGTAAATACCATTAAAAACACTTTCGACCACAATACAAAGAAAAGGATGAAGAGCTTTTATCCAATTAAGATATCGAAATGGCGATAAGCAATCTGAACCAGCGAACCTCTATAACAACAAATGTCTTGGGTCGTGAGCCGGCATGTGATATATTGTTTTAATTACAATTCTGATGTGGGGAAATGAGCCATCCACGATCGTGAAGAATAACAGCCCCTGCGGAATGGGATTTCCAGATGATGCCGATTGAAGCGACGTTGCAACGGATTAAGGATTCCTTTGGTGGTATTTATAGTTTGTATGGGAGAAATTCTGAAACTGTGTAAAAAAAAAAGTGTTAATATTCTTAGTTGGGAATTTAACCATATTTTTCCCCTTGTAAGTTATATTAGCAAAATTTGATTTTGTTAGGTGTCGGGGAAATGTAATAATCGTCACGTCAGTTTGTTACACCAGATCAATCAATAATCAGAATCCACTTGATTCGCAAAAAAATTTATGTAAATCCTACTTTTGGAAGTGGGGTGTGTAATTTTTAAGATACACTTGATCATAATCTTTAGAATACATAATAATTTAATTATAGACTTTATAACTAAAGCTATAAAATTCAGGGAGATGTTATAAGGTTGTAACGGAAAATGGATTATTTCTGGAAACACTAAAAACTCCCATTCACTTTATACAGTTCCTTAATAGTTATCATCATCATTATCAGTAATAGTTTTAACAGTAAAGTAATAACACTGTTAGTAAACGACACATAAACGATAGGTTATACAAAGAACCACGGTAAAAAAAAAATAACATATTCAAGAGAGAAGCCCAACTTATTTTTCAGAAAGGTTGCAAAAGTTACTTCTAGAAAAGTTGTTGCTCTTGACAAAATAAGAATTTTTCCATACTGGAAAGTGTCCGGTTCCATAGAGTATATATACTCCCGGAAAGATTAGATTAACCATTTTGAGTTACATTCCAGATTTATTTTCAAGTCTGAGAGAGAGAGAGAGAGAGAGAGAGAGAGAGAGAGAGAGAGAGAGTTTTATTTCAATATTAAAGTTAAGATTTTTTTTAGAACGGGGTTTATTCCAGTTGTAGTTTCAAAACCATTTTTTTCCTTGAGAGAGAGAGAGAGAGAGAGAGAGAGAGAGAGAGAGAGAGAGAGAGAGGTTCTCCATCATAAGGAGCCCCATGCATCACGATTATTACACATATATCACTTCCAGAAATTCCAGACCCACCGCTTGTACACCGACTCTCAGCCTCATCCATTATTTCCAGGGATGTTAAGACACTGGTCCCTTATACCTCACCCGCGTCCACACCTCTTCAAGGTAACCTCCCAAATCTTGGGCCATTTGCATAATTCGGGACATTAACTTGAAATAAAATATATCCATGTGAAATATAAACTCAAAGTAAACTAAAATAACCGGGATTTGAGTATGGACTCATAACTATAGGAACACAAGTTCTATTGGTTACGGAGGTTTAAATGTGTTACCATCCAAGCTATCGTTCGCCATCTTCTTAATAATGTTACTTGTGCCCTTATTCAATTCCCTCCTCATGTCCTGCTTGACTTCTCTCTCTCTCTCTCTCTAGTTTATAAAGCGAGTATTTCAGACCATAATGTCATAGAATTAACAGTTCATTCCAAAGCAAGTGAAAATAGAGATAAGCAAGAAATGAAAAAGTGGGAAGGATATGGAAAATACAACTTCTACAGTAAAAATATAAAATGGTCAGAAATTAATGAAGAATTAAACAAGATTGGGATAACATTTTCGTAAGTGATGACATAAGGGTAAATACGGAGATATTATATAAAATATTGGAGAAAATAGTGGAAAAATATATACCGAAGAAGAAAAGTAAACATCATTCATGCATACCAAGAGACAGAAGGATCTTGTTCCAGAAAATCAGAAAGTGGAAAAAAGGTCTTTGCAAAGAAAAAAATGCATGGAAAGTTATAGAACTAAAAAGTAAGATAGAAAATGCAGAACAAAAGATTATACAATCAAAAGAAAATGAAAAACGGGACTTGGAAGAAAAAACCCTATTAAATATCAAGCAAAACCCCAAACATTATACTCATATGCGAAGAAGATGAATAAAAGAAAGAATAGAATAGGCCCTCTGAGATTGAAGGGAGATTAACGAATGAAAAAAGGAAATTTGTCAACATACTGGCGAACGATATAAGAGAGAATTCACCCTAGAATAGATAATGAAGATAATGATATAGAAGTAAGGGAAGAAAATAGTGAATATTTAGCTGACATAGAAATTAATGAAGCTGATATTGTGCAGGCAATTAATGAAATTAAAAATGGAGCTGCTGCAGGGCCGGATGGAGTCCCGGGCCCTGCTATTTGTTAAAGGAAACAAAAAAGTAGTTCATTCTTATCGCAAAGCCACTTGCAATATTATTAAGACAAAGTGTAGATACAGGCAAGATTTATGATGGAGCACAAATTAGCATATATCACCCCTACTTTCAAAAGTGGATCAAGACTAGAGGCAAGTAATTATAGGCCTGTGAGTCTAACATCACATATTATGAAGTGTATGAAAGGGTAATGAAGAAAAATATTATGAAACATTTAAATAAAAAATAATTTGTTAATATAGGACAACACGGTTTCGTACCCGGAAAAAAGTACACAAACCCAACTGTTTTTTTTTTTTTATTAGTCCCACCACCGTGAGAACATATTCAAAAAATATGAAAAGCGGAAATGAAAACAGATGTGGTTTATTTTAGACTTTGCAAAAGCTTTTGACAAAGTAGACCATAATATATTAGCAAAAGAAAATTAGAAAAACACAATATCGTAGATAAAGTAGGAAGATGGTTAAAAGAATTTTTACACAACAGAAAACAGATAGTTATTGCAAACGATGAGAAATCGGATGAAACCAAGGTAATATCCGGTGTGCCACAAGGTACGGTGCTAGCTGCAATATTGTTTGTTATTATGATTGAAGACATAGACAGTAATGTTAAGGATTCGGTAGTGAGTAGTTTTGATACACGCTGATGACACAAGAATAAGTAGAGAAATTACTTGTGATGAAGATAGGAACGCTCTACAAAGAGACCTTAACAAAGTATATGATTGGGCAGAGGTAAATAGGATGGTATTAACTCTGATAAATTTGAATCAATAAATTATAGGAGACAGATAAGGAAAGCTATATGCATATAGGGGACCTAATAATGAGACAATCACAAATAAGGAAGCAGTTAAAGACCTTGGTGTGATGATGAATAGGAACATGTTATGCAATGATCAAATAGCAATTCTGTTGGCAAAATGTAAAGCAAAAATGGGAATGTTGTTACGGCACTTCAAAACAAGAAAAGCTGAACACATGATTATGCTTTATAAAACATATGTTCGTAGTCCACTTGAATATTGCAATATGATATGGTACCCACACTATCAAAAGGATATTGCACAAATAGAGAGTGTACAAAGGTCTTTACAGCTAGAATAGAAGAAGTTAAGGACCTAGACTACTGGGAAAGACTACAATCCTTAAAAATTATATAGTCTAGAAAGGAGAAGAGAAGAAGCTACATGATAATTCAGGCATGGAAACAGATAGAAGGAATAACAGAAAATATCATGGAACTAAAATATCAGGAAAGAGCAAGCAGAGGTAGATTAATAGTGCCCAAAACTATACCAGGAAAAATAAGGAAAGCACACAGGGACATTAATCCACTACGCACCAGCATCGATAATGCAGCGTCTATTCAATGCGTTGCCAGCTCATCTGAGAATATCAGGAGTGAGCGTAGATGTGTTTAAGAATAAGCTCGACAAATATCTAAACTGCATCCCAGACCATCCAAGATTGGGAAGATGCAAAATATACCGGAAGATGTACTAGCAACTCTCTGGTAGACATTAGAGGCGCCTCACACTGAGGGACCTGGGCAACAACCCGAACGAACTGTAAGGTCTGTAAGGTAAGGTAAGGTCTCTCTCTCTCTCTCTCTCTCTCTCTAGAATATAGCCATCTCCACATCGATTTATCATCAACAGCTCTATCAGCCTTCATCGCGCACTCTATTTGCCTTTTTCTTAATAATCCGTAAGCCCAGAAGTGACGTCATCACTGGTGTTTGCTGAGGCGATGTCCACTTAAAAATCCTCTATCAATTCCATCACTTGTCCGCTGAGGCGCTGTCGGCTCAAAGCTATTCTCACCCTCCCATTATTAATTGGTCGAGTTTGTCTGCGCTAATCCGTCTGCTTACTTCACCAATGAGAGGAGTATCTCCATAATACCTGGAGCTCGGCAGCCATGTTTATCTCTGGCTTTTATCATCTTGCAGCTTTTGTCTTCGCCCGAATTGCTTATACGTTCGGCCAGTTATCTGCCGTCGACATGAATCTGGTCTTAACAATAGCCACACCCGAAAGAGAGCACTTCAACAAACCCCCCCCCCCCCCCCCACCTACACTCTCTCTCTCTCTCTCTCTCTGCAATCTGTTGCAAGCAGTATTCGATACACGTAATAGAAACGAAGAAAATAAAGTACGAAATAAATAAATAAATAAGAAATACAAATGAGAAAAAGCAATTCGAAAAAATCTACCGAAAATTCAATGTCCGCAGAAATAACAAAAATATAAAAATAAATAAATAAATAAAATAGCGTGAGAAAAACCAATTACTAAAACAGGGAGGAAAAAATCTTTCGCAAATTTCACCCAGAGAAAGCAGGTTCACGTTTAACTGCTGGCTTACAAGCAGGCAATGTGCACCGCAAGCGGAACCTCTCACGCCTTAGTGAAATAAAAACCATAAACACTTTACACATGCGAGGCTGCTTCCATCAGATCAACACCCCGTAAACACCTGAGTGTACCACACCTAGTAATTGCACTTTTCTTATCCCCTGGGAAGCTGAGTTCGAATTGCGTGTTTATTTATTTTTTGTTATCGTCATTATTATTATAATTCACCATGAACATACATAACGAGTATATTCGGAACAATGCAACAGGTCGTGAAGTTTCTACTGATTGTAATTTCCGTATGTGAATAAAAATTAGAAGAGCAACAAAAATAAATAAATAAAATAAAATAAAAGAATAAGAAGGAAAGGGGATTAAATCTTACTATACAAGAACTGCCATACCTTTTGGCTGGGACTTCGTTTCTGGCCGTTCACCTTAAGTGTTAAGATTGCCAACTGTGCTGTTAACAACAGATCCTCAATTACTATCACGTGCTTCCCCTAACATCCCTTTGGTCTTTTGGTGCTCTATTCATAATTGGGCATTGTCCGTTGTCTCCCCTAGGTCATCACTTCCTAACACACCGCCACCCCTCCCCCCAAGAAGAGAGAGAGAGAGAGAGAGAGAGAGAGAGAGAGAGAGAGAGAGAGAGAGAGAGAGAGAATTGCGGGAATCACCACGTTTCTTTTCAGTGTCTTTGCACCACGAAAGATATAAAGTGTTGGTCTGGTGTTGTGATTGGGAAGAAGATATTTGCTCCCTCTACGAGCAAATTTCTCGGGGGACTGATTTAAAGGCGAAAGAGACTTCAGTCTCATTTAACCTTCTAAAATGTTTCTGCTATTTTGCATCAGTGCTCAACGTGAGAGTAAAAATATGCAATGTTTTCAAATCAATTAGGTGATTCAGTACCGTGTGCATATATGCACTATTTAGGAGGGTGAAAGCTTCCTGGAAAAGCTGTCCAAATGCACAGTGGAGGTAAACAGCGTTTCTACGATTTCTTGCGCAAAAGAAAGAAAAAAAAGCGTTATTATTTGCTGTAAAACTCAAATGGTTTCGTGTAAAAGCAATGTTTTTCTTGTCCACTGGCCGTGGAAGCTCCACTATGGAATAAAAGTGAAATTCTATCGGCCCAAAACCACCAGAAAATCTTCGAACATGAAAAACGTGCCTTATTTTAATCGCTTTCCAAAGCTTCCCCCAAAATAATAATTGAAATTAATAATTTTCCCTCTCACACTTACAATCTCCTCCACGCTCCACTGATTTCACTTTACTAATCAAAAAAGGCTACAAAAACTAATTATTGATCTCTCCCACCTAAGTTGCTGAGTAATTTTTTTTTTCAGCATTCCCTTCTTCAATAACACTGTTTACTTTTTGGGGCTTCATTGTGAATGGCCAAAAGCAAATTTTTTTCATTCCAATTATACATTCTTAAACGAATAAAAAATACATACTTTAACAAATCAATTTTTATTATCTGTAAAGTTTTTTCTGTTTCATTTCAACAGCCGAGATCAAATTCATTGCAATAAATACTATTTTAATGTTTCCTATCCCTT
Organism: Macrobrachium nipponense; assembly: GCF_015104395.2. Lineage (NCBI taxonomy): Eukaryota > Metazoa > Arthropoda > Malacostraca > Decapoda > Palaemonidae > Macrobrachium > Macrobrachium nipponense. The sequence goes on along the minus strand of NC_061088.1, from coordinate 24,582,931 downwards.
TAAACAATCAAAATCAGATTCTTTATTTGGAATATGCTTTTTCTTCAATATTTCTTTCGCTGTATCTCAACTATTCGAATTAGTGACCTCAATTCAATTGAATTTGCTTAAAATTTGTTTAATCCTTTTGAACATTCAGCATAATTTTTTAAAAAGTTATTCTTGGTTACAATTATTTTTCTCTTTTCCCCTTGAGCATTTACAACAAAATTCTTCGTCCCGATTAGGTCTATTTTTACAAAGTTCTCTCTTCGTATTAACTTTGAAAACAATATAATTAATCTTTGTTCTTTTAAGTCATTTCCAGCTGAAGTCAAAATATGCCAGTTTCATGAAATCCCTTTCTCGTTCTAAGTACATTTACCAAGGCATTGAACTGAAAGCTATTATTGCCTGCTTAGAAGAAGGCACGAAAATATCCTCTGGTTGTCTTGGAGAAACTCAAAAAGACAATCATTCACATTAATTTCCAGCGCAACTATCTGGAATCTGGAAAAAGCTGAGGTTTGTTGTATCAGGTTCGTATGGAGCATAAGAATCATGTTGGATATCAGCCCGCTGCATTCCATCAAACGACAGGCTGAATTGGGAGTAAAATGAATGATAAATTACATACACTGGCGTCACAACACCAACGCTCGACGACGTCGCAGGTGTATCTGGGTGGATGATTGACGCCTTACTGTTAGCTTTAGTTCCAGTCTCAAGGAGTCGTGCTCAGCCGATCCTCTACTTTATGGTCTTTAAGAGGTCATCTTCTCGCCCCCCCCCCCCCCCCCCCCAACCCTCCCCCCTTCCCCTTTTGGTCCTGTTACCTCAATCACGACTTGTTGGAAAGTCCTACCCAGTCCCCCTCGCCCCATTATTTAAAAGCAGGATTTTTGTAAAACATTTCGCCATCGTTCACTGCCTTTTGCGTGGTCTATTTTTGAGCCACGATCGATCGGGTGCGACAGGCGGCAAGAGAATAATGACAGGCGACCTATGACAAGCAAACTCTGTGCGCGTGGGGCTGGTAAACTTAGGTTAGCGGGTCTCCGTAGGATTTTTTAATGTTTACATTTTTTTTTTTTTTTTGTAATCTTATGGATTTACCCTTTACTTGAACATCCTAAATCCAAGACAATGGTGGTGAAAACTGCTATGACGTAGTTAATATCATAAGTTATTATTTTTTTTAATACTAGAGAACATTTCTTAGACACCAAGACAGATAGTAGACAGTCAATAACACAATTTCTCCTAACACGTATATGTTCAAAATATTCTCACTTGGATTTTTTTAAACATTACTAGCCACTCTGAAAGTGCGTTGGAGCAACACCATATAAAGACAGGGGCTCGTTTCCAAAAGAACAATCATAATTGAAGGAGTGGGTATATCCGTCAAAACAATGTGTGTGTGTACGTTTGTAAGTGCGCATGTGAAGAGTACCTAAAACAATTTCTATGGAAGAGAGGGTTAAGGGGGTCTATTTTAACCACAAAATGTGAGGGGGAGGAGGGAGGGGGTGGCGGAGGTGGAAATATGCACGGGAACAATCAAAAGTCCAGGATAATGTAGGGACGTGTCTTTCCGCTCCTCCTTCCCTGGTCTCGGCGTTAGCATAAGAATGGTCAATTTGTAAGGAGCCGGGTCTCGAAGTACCCAGCCCACTGAAAGCTTACGATGAGGCTCTGGTCGGCCGCCTCACAGGAAGACTCGTCGCCGATGGCACGGCGTCTCCAGAAAACAGTTCTTGCTGATTCAGAAGAGAACGAACAAAATACCAACTATTTTAAAGTTATTTTTCATCATTCAAAATATACTAAGAAATATAACACAAGCCCTCTGGCGAAATTCGTTGGCGAGAAACTCACTGAACGGTGTGACCTTCGGCGATCTGACCGGGTTACCCCTTCGCTAGCTCATTTGGTACAACGCGAAATGATCAGTTAAGACCAACCACTGTCCAAGTAATGGACCCGATCCTACAATAACCATGTTAGACTATCCTATCATATATTAAGGGACTACCTTGAGGTTAAGCAAGGTTATAACCATTCTCGTAGGCATGTTAAAATGCAAATTACGCGATGTTCATTTTATAAAGGAATCTGTTGAGTTCCTCCATCATTATTTGATGAAGAACTGCTGAGAATGAAGCACTTCTTGTCTTCAAATCATGTACTAATTTTTGCGGAATATTACTCAACGTAGTACCTTGTACAGCACATGACTTATTGTGTAGTACAAATCTTGATCAGATTATACTCACTTGACGCCATTTGTAATAGACCAAGAGTACCTCTCTCTCTCTCCCTATCTCTCAAGACAAGAGCCCCTCCCACAAAACAGTACATCTAAACTACAATCTCTCAACTAATCACGCTCCAAACTCCATTCCATCTTTCGCCAAACCACTCCCCTGTCACCCTTTCTCTCCGTGACCCAACTCCCAACTGAAACCCTTTGAGTGACGCATCCTCTCTTAAGCTAAACTAAAAATACTTGAAAAAGCAAACTGTAGTCGGCAATTCCTTTTATTTTTCTCCATTTTTGTTGCCGTGTCGCTCGTGACTTGACTACCTGGGCCTGGAGAACAGGGAGAAGAGAGGAGGAGAGAGAGAGAGAGAGAGAGAGAGAGAGAGAGAGAGAGAGAGAGAATCCTGAAATCAGTGAGCCTAATTACCCCAGTTTCTTCTCAACCGGAGGGGGAGTGAGCTGTTGTGGTGTTTCTGACGCCACGAATCTCGTTTGATCGATGCAGGGAAAGTTGGGGTAGGTACGGGGGAGGACGGGGTGGAGGAGGACACAAGGATATTTTCCCGAAAACATTAAAACGAGAACGTATTGTCTACAAGTGATGTTTCCTATCCCGTGCACTGGCTGACAACGTTTTCAGTTTACTTATGTGAAAATCAAGGAAGGAGTATCGAAGCAGAATACTTAACACATACGAAGGACAATTACAAATTTGCCCCCAAAAAATCACAACGAATTTTGTTTGCTTTTATAAAGAAAATAGCAAAATATTCTATGTAAAATATGAAAAACGAATCACATACAAAAGAGATAAATTTCATGGCTTTAGTAGCTTTCGAGGCAAAACAATGCCTTAAGTTGCCTGAACGAAACCGTTGAAGTATAAGATTGTAAAAAATTTAGTTTATTTACCGGTATTTTAAATGACTGCGTGACCGAACCTCTACGAAGATACAGATTCGGTAAAATCATCATAAAACCACGCTAGTTGTTTGAGAACTTCTTTTAAAAGAATATTTTCAACTTCAAATTTTGGTGAGAGAGAGAGAGAGAGAGAGAGAGAGAGAGAGAGAGAGAGAGAGAGAGAGAGAGAGAATTATGATGTGGGAAGGGGCAAGACCATTGTTGTTGCTGGCAGTCGGGGCATTGTTCTAGCATACCCACTATTTAACGAGTTACCTTTGTCTTCCATACAAGTCTAGATAGATCACTCTCTTTTCCATTCCTTTTAAACCGGTGCATTTGGACCTTAAAACGGATATCTTACTCCTACAATCTCGAGACGCCTTTACAACACAAGCACACAATAGACAATAACAACAAAAACAACCCCTTTTGGAAGGAACGCCACGTTATGAGAAGTGTCATCCCGGTTTCGAAATGATGAATGAGAGTTTTTCTTTTAACATAGCAGATGATGAATAGGAAAAAGTACCCCCTTTACTTCTTACAAACGTGCCTACACGCAAGGCAAACGCACACACGCACACACACACACACACACAAGATATCATTGGATTTGGTCAGGTTGCGAGTGGGTGACCGCCGCAAAAAAGAAATTATAATATTATATATATATATATATATATATATTATATATATATATAATATTATATATATATATACACCGGATTGCATATAAACCCCTTTTCGCTATATTTAAAGAACCGAGGGCATTGGGTAGCTACCTAGCTCCCCCCCCCCACCCCCCAATGCTTAACCGCAGCCGAGATGCGGAAAAGGAAATGCATGAAAGCCACCTTCACGAGCAGGGGAATGCAACTATACCCAAGAGATGCATCTTAAAACATTCATAACTTCATGCCAACACACTTGCACACAATAAAATTGAAAACACACCTCTGACTGCCATGCAGTGCTCAATTACAAAGAATCCTACTAGATTCTGAAACTTAGCATCATATTTTCTTTCAGGATAATATGAGAATTTAAGTCAAGAACACAACAATAGCATTTAAATGTGTAATTAAAAGCAATTTGCGATCCAAATCACCTGGTAATCGATAATCTCTTGCAGACTGAACTTCAACTATTACTAAAATAATAATAACGATAGATCAGTCATCTTACTCACAGAAGATAGCTTCAAGTTATTAAAGATGCCCAAGATATGGAAATTCAATCAACTATCCGACAGCCAGATAAGATCTTAGGAAAAAAAAACACCTTATGGTGATAGAGTGTGAACATCAGCTGTTTAAGACCGTAAAATCATTAACATAAGTAAACGCAAGAACGATTCGGGCTGAAATATCAATAAATCTTTCGAAAAAGGCCAAGAACACTCGCTTAAGCCAAGCAAGATTCGCGGATGCTAGTTTAACGAGAATTTGGCCATGGGGCCAGCAACACCATCCCAGAAAGCGATTCTAATACAAACCTCAGGAGTGTGGGGTGAGTGGCACTGGGTCGCGCACGAGAGAGAGAGAGAGAGAGAGAGAGAGAGAGAGAGAGAGAGAGAGAGAGAGAGATATTCGTCAGGTGTAAGGATTCCCACGAAGTATGACCTAATCCTCCGAAGAAAATCGATCCGCGGATACTTGAAGGTGCAGAGAATAGAGAGGGGACCCGGATCAACCCGGAGGGAGAGGATCAGTGTCCCTAAAGAAAGGCACGGAAGCTGATCCTGCGTCGAGGGTCTTGTAAATGGGAAATACATACCTTTTTTTTTAATATCAACTTAATTTACACTCGTTCCCTCTTCAAGTGACACATCCCTCCTGCTCTCTGGGATTTTATATGCGCATGAATGCTTCCTGGTCTTCCTGACCGAGTTTAATATACTTTTTTATTTTTTTTTTGTAGCATCTTGGGTGGACCATTCACATAAACATAATCGCATACTAATGTGAACAAATTATTTGCAAGCTAAGGACATTAGTTTACAATTCTAATAAGCGCTGGAATCTTTTGCTTATCTGACCATCTTAAATAAAGCAATGTGAAGGTCATAAAACGACTAGACCTTAAAAGCTCTTTCGCAACAGCAGCAGGCAGGTCCTGCACCGTAACAACGCACTCAGTTGTTGCACTAATTAACTTTAAATTTTTATCGCAGCTCTAAAGATAGAACTACATTAAATCACAAATTTACTTTTTTTTTACTGGCTAGCAGCTAGTGCATTCATTTGCTCGCCTCTCCTTCCTCATTAACGGCGACATTTATGATACCTGAGAAATCAATAGACATCATCTTAATAGTAAGTCAGTCGAGCAATTCACCGTAAATCATCGTCCTCTCCAAATCTCGCCCTCCCATTCACTTCCCCTTCTTTCTACCTCCCACCCCAACAACGGCTCGAACCAACCCCTTCATCCCCCCGCCCCCCCCCCCCCCCCACCCCTCAACCTATTTTCAGCTGCACGTGTCCCACATTTCCGACAACAAAAGAAAGCAATAACATTTTGGGAGGCTGCAAGGTGCAGGATTCTAGCATCTGACGGAGTAGGACTAGGAAGCGAAGCCTTACGGAGGCCTTTGATTTTCCGTAAGGGATTTAACACTCTTGTGGCGCCAAGGGGTGATTAGAGACAATTAGGGAAGGATTTCAAACGGGGGGGATTTTCTCAGTCAAAGGGGTAATCCATAACATCAGATGCTCATCGCCCCATCTGGGTCCCTTCTAGGGGCAAGATTTTATCTGCCAGAAACAGCGAGGCTCAAACGCCTATAAGAAATATGGACATGTGCGTTAAATAAATAAAAAATATAATTCACCGTTTTATAATGTGCAAGCTATGCACTTTTCTAAAACGATACTTGGATATCGGGTTGTCTCAAAATATTTCACCTCATTTAAACTGAAACTAATGAACCATTATCAACAAGATACACCTCACTACACTATCCCACTATTTAATGGTGCGATGGGGTTTTTATGTCCCTATACTCCTATGTACATTCCTACAAATAACATGAAAGTAAATGTTCTCAGCATACGAGTTTTTGATGAAGTGATACAATTAACACATTAATTCCTGTATAAGTTCCTTGAAGTAACATTGAAATAAAACATCTTTTAAATATTTAATTTCCTGATGTACTGACGCAAATGAAGACGTTAACACGTACTTATGAGGACGCCAGAAGATACTATAAATACAATTATAACACTAATACCTCATACGGGGAAAACCTCAGGCGCTCCTCATTAATGAAGATTCTGAACAATTACTTTGCTCAAAGTCATCATTAGTGATTTTATCAAGTAAAGTTATGCAAGGAAGCCGAAATAGTTTTTCATCATGGCATGAATAAATTAAAGAGAGAGAGAGAAAGTCACCGTGTGCGCTTTGGCGTAAAATGGACTTCTGATTGATTAGAGTCGCCTGCTCAACCTGCCGACGTTTTGATGGATGGACTCCGATTGCTTGCTTGCATGCATGCACGCCAGGGGGAAAGGGTCCCCCACGTAAGAAGAAGAAGGTGCAGCTACTCGAAACATCTCGGTTGAAAAAGATATCCAAAGTGTTGGTCGCACTACAAAGGGAAACAAAGCGATGTGCGAAGGCAAGAGAAGCTGCCATCAACCTGCTTACTTGAAGGCTCCTGTGGATTGATCCTCCGAGAAGCTTGAAAGCGAAAATGAACTAAGCCCGTGGATAAAATAATCCACTGATTTATTATGTGGAGAGAGAGAGAGAGAGAGAGAGAGAGAGAGAGAGAGAGAGAGAGAGAGAGAGAGAGATGGTGTGGTTGGGGAGGATGACCTTTCGAAGAAGGGTTTCCAAGAATGTGATATATTTAATTATGAAATTATTGCTAAGACTTCAAATACTCTCTTGCAAAATTTGTCACTAGAGGGGGAGCACTAGGTCCTGAGGAGGACCGCCCAAAGGCGCAGAGAGCCAAAGCGGAAACGCGAGGGAAAGTTTTGGTCGACTGTGCACAAGACAGCAGCGGCCTGATGTACATTAAGGGTAGGAGGACGAGTTGCATAAACTTGTGCATAATAATATTTACCATCGCCCCCTTTTCCTTGGCCAAAGGTTTATGCGATCTCCCTATTAACAAACGGAGGGAAGGGAAAAGGCCCCATTCTCACTGTTCCCTCACCCCCACCCCTTCGAAAACCACCCACTTCCCCTCGCCGCGCACACCGGCACAACGGACCATCTCCCCTGGGTGCAATACAGGTGCCACAAATAAACCAAGGTCAAGGTAGGGGAGAACAGATAAGAAGTAAATAGTTCGAAACACGAGCAACAAAAGTCGTGTGGTTGCTATCGGAACAACAGTTGACGCCAATCAGGCCAACTCTTACTGCTTTTCTTCCATGTAAATCAACAATCCTCAGATTACACGGGCAGGCTTCTATCATTTACCTTTAAGCTTTGGAACTCCTTTCCTGCTCTCGTTTCCTTCGAGAGTCTTAATTTGTTAAACCCGCACTCATTTTCAGTCCCGTTTTCTTTCCTCGGTTTCTTCGGGACTGGGCTACAGGGCACTTGTTTGGCTTCCCCAATCACCTCCGAATCTGAAGCCAGATACAGCAAACCTCCGCTAAGTCTGAGGTCACGTGTCCATATCAAAATTTCTCCCAAAATCTAATCACTTGTTGCCAGTCACGAAGTTCGCCTTTGGTCAGTAAAACTGCATCAAAACTCGAACAAGTTTTTGGGTGATGCCGCTAACAAACAAACGAATACAGCCAAAACACATAACTTTCCCGTCAAGTAATGCTGGCATCAATGATAGAAATAAAATACTTTCAAAGATAGTCCTAGGCTTTATCTACATGTCGTTGCACAGAATAAGGTTTGCCGAGATGCATAAAATATTGCAACGATTTATATGCATTTTATCATAAATACTGGCAAACTGTATAGCAAGTAAAACAAAAAGCATGAAACGAATCGAAATAATAGATTAAAAAACAAACGCGTAGTCATAAAAATAGTTGTGTGCGTGTGAGAGAGAGAGAGAGAGAGGAGAGAGGTTAAAAATCACACGTCAAGAGATCACTGATTATCAGGGACTTGTCAAGAAAATGACGTCAGATAAACACGAGTAAACATGTCATTGTTTTAATGACTTATAAATTAATTTTATTGTGCCACTCTTTCTTTGTGAGTACTCTAATTCTTTGTTTTTAATTAAAATTGTATCGCAAAGTCATGCAACATGGTCGACAACGCTGTTAATATTTTATGAAAATTTTCTTCTTCTTCTTCTTCTTCTTCTTCTTCTTCTTATTTTATTATTATTATTATTATTACGTTATACGATAACTTTTTATTTTAAAAAAATCTATAATATATTTGATCAAATAAACCGCTCTACACTAATTAAATGCATTAAATCAATTAAAAAGCACAAGATGAAATTACAACGAGTAAAAGCTCTCTCTCTCTCTCTCTCTCTCTCTCTCTCTCTCTCTCTCTCTCTCTCTCTCTCTCATTTGCATCAGCCTGTCCGTAAAAAACTTTGGCCGTCTGTTATCGGCAGCAACGATCACTTGTCCTCACGCCAAATCCTCTTCAACAATGCAACGTGTTTTTTTTTTTTGCCTTTTTTTTTCTTGGTCCCATACATAAATATCCTTTTCGTTTACAGTTGCGCAGGTAACAAAAACAGCGTGCACGTTCCCTTCTATCGCAAAGGAGCCTCTCTCTCTCTCTCTCTCTCTCTCCTCTCTCTCTCTCTCTCTCTCTCTCTCTCTTGACGGAATTGGAGTTAATCCTGAGGGTATAGACTTAATCATTATCATAATTAAGATTCAGCACCTTCTTTAAGTGGGATTCATTCTGGTAATCATTGAATTTGGAGGCACGGAATACAATTACAAAATAACACACACACACATATATATATATATATATAATATATATATATATATATTAATATATATACACACACACACATATATATCTATATATATATATAGTATATATATATCTATATATATCTATATACATATATAGATATATATATATACTATATATATATTATAATATATATATATATATATATATATATATATATATATATATAGATAGATACATATATATAATATATATATGTATGTACTGTGTGTGTATGTGCGTGTGTAGATACATAAACAAGTAGACTAAACACAGACCCCGTTAAAGCGACGTGTTTCCATAGTACTTGAGAAACCCCAAAACGCGGTCCCAACGAGGCCATTGGTCGGGGAGTCATCCGTGATCCCGAACCTGGAGTTTAATGGTTGTCGGGCATAGTTGGGCATAGTGGGCCAACATGCCCTGCATGACGCTCCACTCATAAAACGGGAAGATGTTTAAGAGCCGAAATGACTCCACCGTGGCACTTTACAAGATCGCCCATAATGGTAAATCCGTCGGTGAACTTGTGGTTAATAACTTGAATTTTGTGTGTGGTTTTTTTCCTCCTCTGGATCTGAATGAATTGCCAGACATTTATAGAATCATTTACAGAATCGCATGCCAGACATAAGCGTAGTAAATACAGATGTTTTGGGGAGTAGCTAAAAGGAAATCCTCCTTCAAACCACAGCTGTGCCATTAGTTTTATGCACAGTAAAACTTAATGGGTAGTCTGTATACATATATATGCCTGTAAATATAACCACAACTAGGCATACACATTATTACTATTTATTTAAGGGCATGTCAAGGTAGGGTTAAGGAAAGCTAGTGTTCACGAGGTAGGCATGAAAATTGAACGATGGTAAACTACCAAGGCAATACATTCGGACCTTACGACATACTTATGTAGAAGTTCTGATTATGACAAACGAAGAAAATGTCAAGCACAGGCCAACCTAAGAAAACAACAGTTCACGAATTACACGGTTCCAATTTGGAACTTTATTCCTGACTCCGTTACAGTATTCCCAACTCTATTTCCTTCTATAGGTAAGCTCATCTCTTTTACTCTCGTCCCCATTATCTTGTCCATCGGTCGATATCTATGCTTAGCTCAATAGGCCTTACGTGAAAAAAAAAAAGAAAAAAAAAAAACGTGTAAATCCATGTACGGTAACATTAACGAACAATTAATTAATTCAACGCTTAATTTTAATAATCGTAGGTTGAAACGACATCTAATGAAGAGAGGAATTACCAAGTAATCAGAGGAAGTACTGCGCACTGCAGCCTACATAGAAGGAAACTTTAATAACATACTCACGGTATACGGCCTCTCTGAATATTCATCTGCTAACAGATACATACCTGAAACAAGTAAAATTCAGTACATTAGTATACAGTTACTGTCATAAGCCATTTGCAGGTTACAGGCCAAATACAGAGATGCGTGGAAACCAAGAACGAATGTTCTGGTTACAGTAAACAGGTTTATATAAAAAATTACAGTATAAATTTCCAATAAACATTCTACAATACAGAGAGAGAGAGAGAGAGAGAGAGAGAGAGAGAGAGAGAGAGAGAGAGAGAGAGAGAGAGAGAGAGAGAGGTTTTAACCCCAGCGGAGTGAGGATTTACCTCCTCGGGCCCTTCCTATTTTGATTGTATACATTTTAACGGAGCAGTGAATAGTAAAGTTCGAGAGAGAGAGACTTACCCATATATTAAGCGGCTTATCAATTTGTTGTCACAGAACATCGCCAAAACTGCAGTAATATGAAATGAACGCACTTCATTCATCTCTAACTCACAAGCTGAAGTGATGCCTTCACCTCCTTATCTCAAGAACATATCTTAACATAACAGAAGCGTAGAAAGACTGAGATAAATGAACTTGTGTTATCTGCTCGATAAAGTGCAAAACTGAACTTCAAAACAACAGAATGATGTAAACATCGAGGACATCTTTTAAACGACCATCTCTTAGTTGGCAGATACATCAAACATCTTTCAAAAGCAGTGCTCCTGGTTGGCAGATAAATGGTGAATCTCTTCAAGACGGGGACTATTAACTTGGTTACTATACGATCGCAATTTATAGGAGCCAAATTTAAAGTCATACCAGTTAATTCCTCTATTTTAAACAAAGTGGTCACCGCACAATGGAAGTTATATTCCAATCTTCTTTTGAAAGACTGAGTCATCAGTATACGCAAACATATACAAGGAATTATTGATGTTTGTAAGTTGTAAAGATATTAGCACCAAATCTATAATTCTGTCAACTACAATGAGGCTGCATGTCATTTTAAATTCACGCATGTACAAAAGACACACACACACACACGCACACACAGATAAACATCCTGGGGAAATTAGCAAATGTTTGTAGTCTCTTCACCACTGGAGCACTGGGAGGGGGAGGGGGAGTGGGACGGAGGTGAGGAGATTTACCTCCAGACGTACATATCACATCCACAAACTCCCCTTATGGAGGTGAGATGAGAGAGGAAAAAAAAAAAGTCATTACTACGCCATCCATGTTTTACAAGAGGCCTTAATTCGTCTCAAGTGTTCGATAATGAGAGATTATGCGGCGATAATCCTTCAAAGCAGGTGTTGGAGTTCCCACCTCAGGAGCCAAGTCCGCGTAAATTGACGAACTACGTGACTAACCAGCCCTTCTCCCCCTACCTTCCCTCCGTCCACCTACAGAACTAAACCGATGTTAAAGGTACCAACTATTTTATTATTATTATTATTATTATTATTATTATTATTATTATTAATTATTATTATTATTATTATTATCTTATATACATTTAAATATATAGTTTAATCATTATTATTCTAAACCTGCACTGATCCATATGGTACAGGTAAATAAAAAGACCTTATTTTGCCGAAGAAATTTTCCACAGAGTGGAACTTATGCGAAAAGGTGAAACAAAGTGAAGGTAACGAATATTAAAAACAGCAAAGAAATATATACAAAACGAAGCAGAAATGGTAACTCCGTAAGACTTAGGACACACCGAATATATATATATATATATATATATATATATATATATATATATATATATATATATATATATATATATACTATATATATATATATATATATATATAGATATATATATATATATATATATATATATAAGTCATATCACATTTCCGTGATTCATATACATATATCGAGCTACAATGTCCTTTAATATCTAATTCGCTCTACCTCGGAATTAATATATGTTCATAAAATATTAATTTCATTAGAATTAACATTAGAAACAAAAAAAAAGACGCACACACACAAAAAGAGAGCAGGGCAGCCTCAGGAGTTCCCCGGAGTGCCAGGAAGGGAGTACGAGAGTAATACAATAAATTCGAAAGTCGTGATGAGCTCATTGACGGTCGATAGGACCCCCGGCTCAAGTTCGCCCGTGAGTCCACCAGGAGCAGCGACACAAAACCACCCACAGGAGAGGGAAAGGTTGGCGCGGTGGCTCGGCTAACAAGGTTCCCAAATTTCAACCAATTTAAGCAAAGGGCTACATTATGCAAATACAAACATACGTACACATGTAATACACACACACATATACATAATATATATGTATCGCTCGGGCGTGTGTATCAAGTATATTTTCCCTTGTGCTTCATGTTTTGAGAAGTGAAGTTTATTGCCAATAATAAACATTATATGATACAAGCAAAAATCAGGGAGGAATCACCAACCAAGTGTAAGTTAAAGGTGCTTATTTTACGTCTTTGCATTAAGTATACGTTCTGACACTACTTCTATGGACAGTAATGCTCGATGGGTTATAGGGTCTGTATAGAAACAGTAGTATTAGGGCCACAATGTGTATTTCATACATATATGTATACATTAACATCTGTGCATACTCTATATTCATGGCTGATACATTATGCCGAATATGTGTACACTGGTATTTCATGTATAGTTCATTTGGCGACTGAGACATGAGAGAGAGAGAGAGAGAGAGAGAGAGAGAGAGAGAGAGAGAGAGAGAGGTAATGTGGAATCGGCAGGAGAGCGATGCCCCCCTGCTATGGGCACCTCTTATCTCTGCCATTATCTGCACACTCCGGCGCTGTCCACCGGCTTCTCGATGCCCACCTGATTTTATTATCCAATACCCTGAGAGGATCGGCAGGAGTCCGGAGAGCGATATCCTTGCTTAGCATGCATGTCCTCCAACAACTACAGGAGCTGCAGATCCTCAACCAAAGGAGAGAGAAAAGAAAACTTACATTTCTGTGACAAAAATCACATTCATTGTTTGTTTGTTTGTATGGTGTTTTTACGTTGCATGGAACCAGTGGTTATTCAGCAACGGGACCAACGACTTTACGCGACTTCCGAACCACGTCGAGAGTGAACTTCTTATCACCAGAAATACACATCTCTAACACCCAAAGTGGAATGCCCGAGAATCGAACTCGAGGCCACCGAGGTGCCAGGCTTTCCTGGTAAATGAACCAATGATTTCCAAACGAGAATCTCTCTCTCTCTCTCTCTCTCTCCTCTCTCCTCTCTCTCATCTCTCTCTCTCTATTTCCTTTCTATATATATATATATATATATATATATATATATATATATATATATATATATATATATATATATATGCATGTGTTACACAAATCACCTTCTATAATTCACCTAGCAGTTCGACTATGAATATTAAATGTAACATTCTCTGTCACTATGGAATATATTTTCCATTTTAGGTGACCTTCGTGGAATACTGCGTAGGTTGCAAGTCCAATTATGTAACTTGGGTCCTTATTCTAAATCTATTCTCTATTTATTGATTCAAGTCCATCTTGGATCTGCCGAGTTTTTTTTTTAAAAGTTAGTTTGTAAACGAACTTTGTGACTGTACATCAAGATAAAATACTCCCCATCCTTTAAAAAAATAAAGGTGCTATAATATGCACTGGTTCCTAAAAGCACCCACAGATCACTAAAACATTATTTATTAAAACCACACTCACGATACTAATTTACATCAATACATGTTCTTGGCACTTCTTCACACGAACGTATATAGTTGGTAGTTTATCAGCGTTCAAAACATTGCAAGCTTTTATGTAGACGTCTCTCTCTCTCTCTCTCTCTCTCTCTCTCTCTCTCTCTCTCTTCTCTCTCTATAGAGACCCTCTTCAAGACCTGTCCGCCATGAACCGTATCTAACTACATATGATTTTTTATTAATGAATTTTGTTGTAAACATCCGGAAATCTTTAAGACTGCAATGAACATCTAGCACTTCGTAGAAAACCTCTTCTAAAAGGAAATCTCTTTTAATCACAAAATCTGAACGGAACTGTGCGATGTACCCTTGGAAGCATCAAAATGTATTACCTTTAAACTCTGTAGACGAACCTTAAAAAAGCCGACACACCCTGCCTTCCTTACTTGGAAGCAATAGGTTGTGTGTGTGTGTGTGTGTGTGTGTGTGTGTGTGAGCGAGCGCGATTGGGGGAGGAGAGTGGGAGGTAATAAGATTTGAGTCCTCCAATCAAATGATTCTAAGTTTGCAATGTACAGAAAAGTATGAAAATAAAGATTCGGTTTTGTACCCAATTAGCCAATCAGTAGTACGAAAGTCCCAAGAAAAGTAAACAAATAACGAATCGTTACTTACCCAGGACTAATACGAGATCAAAGAAATCCGAGAAATGGACACAAACAAAAGATTCGTTACCTCATCCAATCAACCAATCCTGAATCGGAAAGTTCTATGGCAAACACACGAATGAAGATCGGTCACATTCGACCGTCTCACCTTTAGTCCTCCAATCAACCAATCCGAAGTCAGCAGGTTCCACGAAAAAGCCACAAATACATAGACACACTCTACGTCATGCGGGAACGTCCATTTATAAGCATCATCAGATTAGAAGCTTTATATGCTTGCGAACTTTCAAGCAGGGGCGTGATATCGTTGATAGCGATAAAACCTGCCGTGGGAATAGCGTGCAACCAAAAGCAAGCAGAAAAACCAGGATGACGCTTGTCAAGCAAGAAAGTGGAGGACTGAAAAGGAAGAGGAGGAGAGGAAGACTAAGGGGAAGGAAAGAGGAGAAGAAGAGGGTAGTAAAGTCTGGGAGAAGAGTTAAAAATTAGGAAGAGAAAAGGAGAGAAGTAAAAAAAAAATGACTGCGGCGAAGATATGGAATAGAAGAATAAGACGAAGGTAGGAAAAAATATTATTATGGAGAGGAGGAGAGGGATGGAAAGAAGATAAGCGATAAGGACACGAGAGCAGGAGGAGGAGGAGGAGGAGGCAGCGGTTGCACAGCAATCGCGATGATCACCTTTTATATATTTATAAGAAAGAAAGAAAAACAGAAGAAAGCGATAAGCATCTGCTTTCATGAATCGTGCATCGAAATGGCTTGCTTGCAGGAGAGAGCATTCACGCCTCTAATAAATCAAACCTCCCAATGGCTTCGATGTTCATTCAGCCATGTATGGAGATTTCTTTTTGAGATATTCTTTTTTATCCGTTCTCGAAAAATTCTCTTCGTTTGAAAAAAATATAGAGAGGCGAGGTCTCGTTCGTTGTGCGACTTATCGACGCCTTGTTGCCTCGATCACTAAGTTCGATAATCGTCAGACACAAAAAGGTGGGATTCGTTTAATCATATTCGAATGAAACTGTTGATATCTAAATATGAATGAGGTTGTAATCTCGTTAAGAAAACAGAGATAATTTTCTCATTAAGAAAATATAGATAATTTTTACGTGAATCAGCTGGTAATCATCATTAAACATAATGATGAAAATGGCATAAAGTCCTCAAAACTGGGTCCTTTGAAGTATATTTCATAAACGTAAAATTTATTTTAAGAAATGTGGTTAGTATATGTGAGTGGAAATCCATTCAGTGATTTCTGGAATCTTGAGATGAAAATGGAAAAACTCGAACAAGACAAAATCTTCCGTTCATATATTCTATACATTTTAATGGAAATGAAAAACTATATATAATTTTTTGCTTCCAAGATTTCCAATAGTAAAAACATTATTTTCGAGCAAGAATATGCAAGAGATCATTTATAGACTTCATTAAAACCTACAGTTTCTGTAAACTTACACCCTAAGCAAGTAATCATTCATTAAGGCATTGCAATTCTATCTGCAATAGACATAACCATCATATGATTACAAAGTACATCTTGCACAAGAGAATGAAAGAAAAACTGTTCTGCATCATGATAAACTAGCAAAGAATTAAGCTACTTCTGACGCGACAGAATATCAACTATGAAGTCTTTGTAATTCCTGTCTTTGTAACGCCAAAGTCAACTACGCGTCCGTTACCTTCTCTCTCTCTCTCTCTCTCTCTCTCTCTCTCTCTCTCTCTCTCTCTCTCTCTCTCTCTCTCACCTGTCTGAAGCCTCAGCCAAGGCCACGTCTGAACGAACGAGAAATACTGATGTGGGCAATTTTAATACGTCATTCGAACCAACACTCGAGGCCTGTTATCGCGCCCGGAATAACTTTTCGGAGATCTTCTTGATTCTTCTTCTTCTGCTGCTTCTTCTTCTTCTTCTTCTTCCGTCTCTCACGATCCTGCTTGGCGAGCAGATTACGTAATCGTGTTCGGTATTTTTAACATTGTCGATAAAATGAACAGGAAAACCTAACTCTGACGTACAGTATTTTTAAAATAAAGTCGATTCAGTACGATCACCAAAAACTAGCACTGATTTTTTATTTAAGACGATAAAAACGTAAACGATGCTTTTTATACGTCATTCCTCAATTTACTTTGTTCGTCAAATGATTAGCGTTTTCAGTAATCAGTGAAAAAATATATTATCAATAATAATAATAATAATAATAATAATAATAATAATAATAATAATAATAACTCAGCATATAACTTGGTGACGGAACAGGAATCCTCAGAGGTCAAGTCCGATTCATTGCTTATTCATCAGGAGAGCTAAGAAGCCGTCAGGAGGATCCTTCCCTTTCAGTGGCACGATGGGACATGTCACAACGGCGTCTCGCTGAAGCCTCTATGGTGCCGCCCACGGTAGTTGAACGGTGGCGTCTCCTGCATATGTATGGGATGCGTCCACGGTGGGAGGAGTACAGATGAATCTCCTTAAGAATGGAGTGGTCGCTTTGGTCCGGAGAGAGAGAGAGAGAGAGAGAGAGAGAGAGAGAGAGAGAGAGAGAAGCTACTAGGGTTAGGATGTCTCAAAGACTTGTTAGTCCATCCAAGGAGACGTCGTGTGCTCACTTACCTTTAGGAGCAGGTTTTACTGTTCATTCACAGCGTCCTCCTATAATGTGTCACATGTATGTAAAGAAGTTCCCACAAGAGAGAGAGAGAGAGAGTTTCGTGACTCGCCAGAAGCATAAATGTAATCAATTTAAATCTAGAAACTTTGAGAGAGTTAGTAATACATAGGACACACATTTAAAAGAAGCAACATAAAAATGAAGAAACACATTCCTGTGTGTGAGAGAGAGAGAGAGAGAGAGAGAGAGAGAGAGAGAGAGAGAGAGTCTCCGCATGACCACCAATATATTTCAATTTGACCTCCGAATGTATATCCTAAAGTTGTCATGCCGGAAGGCCAGTGTCTTTAATATCCCGCTGTTCGTACACGACACGGATCCCACTCCGGCGTTTCCCCAGCCTCCTTCAGCAGTCGTCAACCGGGAGGGGATTTATATTCTGTCCGACGCAGGGGTCATGGTGATGTCACATTATGTGAGAGAGTTTTTGAAAACACTCTTATAATAATAAATAATAAATAATAATAATAATAATAATAATAATAATAATAATAATAATAATATTAATAATACCCATAATCATAGGAACACTAGGCACGATCCCAAGACCCCTGAAAAGGAATCTAGAAAACTAGAGGCCGAAGTAGCTCCAGGACTCATGCAGAAGGGTGTGATCCTAGAAACAGCACACATAGTAAGAAGAGTGATGGACTCATAAGGAGGCAGGATGCAACCCGGAACCCCACACTATAAATACCACCCAGTCGAATTGGAGGACTGTGATAGAGCAAAGAAAAAAAAATATAAAAAATAATGATAATAATAATAATAATAATAATGAAAACTACCGAAGCCGTATTGAAATAAGACCTTACTAGTGGAAAATGAAATTCACGTCCAGAGACTTATGCTTCGACTTCCAGATTTTAAGGACTTATAAACCAGTTATTAAGAAAAAGGATAGTAGCCATAAAAAAGATTTGTAAATAATGCTGAGGGTAACAACGTGGACTAAATTGATAAATAGGGTGCGATAGAAACCTAAAAAAACTTGTACCCAATGAATTCCAGTATGCCAAGCAAACTCGATCAGATAAAACGAACATGTACGATGAAATAAAAATGTATGAGAGAGAGAGAGAGAGAGAGAGAGAGAGAGAGAGAGAGAGAGAGAGAGAGAGACTTTAATGAATCTTAAATTTGCGTTACATGACGGCCAATCACCCACCTGCCTCTGAACGTCAACTCTTCCGGTGTATCTAATTATCTCGGCAAACGTATTCCACTACTTGACAATCTGCCGTAATTTATCAAAGGACTTTTCAATGGGCGTGAAAATAACACAGAGCTTCCAATGAAGGAGTCGATTCACATGTAAATTCGCCAACAGTCGCGACGGCATCTGTCTCTACCAGAGCCGATTCAAATCAAAAGGATTTTTATCTTATTATTTTTCATTTTTCCTTTTGTTAAATAACAGATGACCTAAGAGCTAAACTAACATAGTCATTAACTCAATACGCTGATTTTTTTTTTAACCGCAATGAAACCCACTACCCGCCCACAACCATTTTTACTTTCTAAGGTCAAAGGTCAGAGGAATGATTTAAAGCACTGATTTTTGGAGTGAGGTTGCTGGCCCCATACCCAGGCCTCCTCATTTGGTTATGGTAATGTTGTTGCTAGCGGCCATTCAATCTAACAATGACAGCACGCAATATGGAATTCTATGATATATATTTAAAAACAAACACTGTTCGATGAAAAGTAAACAGTCGAAGGATGGTCTGGTTACTTCAAAAATTCTAAGGTGTAAGTACTATGCATATTTCACTCTTTTCACTCTCATAATTCTGCATAATCACTATGGAATTGGGCTTGTATCAGGATTCCTGTCATATTTTTCTCTTTAACGTGTAAATAAATACCGCAGATGATTTTTGAAAATGTAACTGACTATATATAAATTAATAATAATTAAAAATATTAAATATGAACAAACTATGTCATTTGGTAAACAAATAAATGCATCATTTTATCTGTCTCCTAAAGGAACACGCAAGCATCCATGCAGGCTGTGCCAAAATTTTATAATCTAATCTAATCTAATCTAAAAATCCCCTGCAATATAACCAAGAAAAGTTAATGGATTAACAATAAATATTCCATCACAGATCTCAAATGAAGAACCTGACGTGACGTTCCACCGCCCGTTGTACCCGATATGAGCACACAATACTTGATTTCTCCGCTCAATCAAGTCTGGAATGAAAGGAAACCTGTGCCCACAATTAAAATAAAATCAAGTCGCAAAAACCGACGGCAACAGCGGATCCATTTGCCAAAAACCGTGACCTCAGTCCGGTCAGCCTAACAGGTCTTCCTTGACCTTAGATGACCCTCCTGGACTCTCTTTCAGCTATCCCACTCCCTGTACGACCTTTCTTGATAGAGATCTTTTTTCTGCTCTTTAAAATCTAATCGGAGAAAGCGTCCATTGACAAGAATTATGGCGAAATTGTACGACAGTGGAACAGGGCGCCCGACATCCGACAAGATTTCGCGGTATTGAATGGCAAAGGCTGCTTGCAATATACGCGGGGATTAGCGGGTGGGGGTTGGTTTGGAGGGGGGAGGGTGTTTCGGCAAGGGAAGTAAAGATGGAGAGCTCGAAGGATCTCATAAAGTTCCTTTGTATTTTTTTATAATGTGATCATTTGAACGTGGTATGAATCCCAATCGAGTTAATGGCGCAGTAACGACTTGTAATGAATAAAATGACTTGTTTAGCTTTCTTAATTATGCAAACGCTTTACTAAAAGGACCCAGTGCTTTAAGAAATTATAAGAATTTTCTTGGAGAATAGTCTGATGTCAACTGATCTTTTTACGATTATAATTGCATGGATTATGTATACAATGGTTAAACTCCAGTAAATAGTTAACTCCGTTGCCTCTAGGCCCCATATCACAGATTGCCGCTTGCACCAGAACCCCTTGCTATATGCCACACATTTATTCATGAATATGTCGAATGTAGGTGAAGCAGTAAGAACTTATTCTATTGATTTGACCTTATTCATATGGAAAATAGCCTAAGTACCTCATTTAAGAAATTTGAAAAATTACTGGTGTTCTGTACTTTCCCTTAAAGAGACAATCTTTCAGTAGTAAGTAGTTATCAACAAGTCAGCCATTGCCAAGTAAGTGGTTAGTAGCAAGAAACCATGAGGAATTTAGCCATTATTAAATAGGAAGTAAGTAGCGAGTACAAGATCTAGTAAGTAGTTTGTCAGTAATAGTAAGCAATATGTGTTTAGTAACAATACACTAGTTAGTTAACCGTTAGTAAGTAGTAAAAGTAGGTCCGGCTTCAAATCATCTGGTTATGACTACAGGAGGCTTCCTAGGACCTCCTGAGGTTCCTGGGTTATCTGAGGTCAACGAACATTATGGGAAGAAGGGAGAAAACCTCTTTGATGGAGGAACTTAGGTGAAGTCTAGGGAGGAGGAGGAGGAGGAGGAGGAGGAGGAGGGGGGACTAAATAGTCTTCGAGAGTGAAGGAAAGAAGAAGGAAAAATGTTAAGACTCCCAATCCAATCACTCCGCATCCTCTTGTGACTCCTTTTCTCAAGAGCCAATCCCTAAGTGGCAGGGTCAAGACACGAAGCCCTGACGGTAACGGGTCACGGATACCCAGGTCATCAGGTTCATTACCTAATTGGCAGGTCACACGGGATATTACTTCCACTTCATTGTCCTACAGGATTTGAATACGACAAACATAAGTAGCTACCAAAAGACGTGTAAACTCATGCGAATTTCATTTACTATATCCGCTTAATCTCTCTCTCTCTCTCTCTCTCTCTCTCTCTCATCTCTCGTCTCTCTCTCTCTCTCTCTCTCTCTGTAAGGCTGCCAGTGATAACCCTGAGGAATATAACAGATAGTCAACTTTTTCTCACAATTACTGAGCTTATAAAATCAGAGAGAGAGAGAGAGAGAGAGAGAGAGAGAGAGAGAGAGAGAGAGAAGAGAGAGAGAGAGAGAGAGATGACGTCATACGTTGAGTATTTTCCTCGAAATAAAAGAACCCACTGCAAATCAAACTGAAAATACGACTCACAGAGATCGTGTTTAAAGATAAAACATGTTTGGGCAGGGAAATACAGTAAACATTTCTCGAGATATGGGTAAAGGAGAGATTTTATCATCTGAACATCTCACAGGTAAAATGGTCGAAGAAATTACGAATTCTATCTTTCCAGTTTATAATACTTATATAAACGCCACTTCATGGAAGGCAGTCAACTAAGTGTAGTAACAAACTATAAGAAAATGAACATTCAGCATAAAAAAAAAAAGTTCTCAAGCAATTATTCAGACGAAAATTTTAAAAAGATTACCAAAACTTCCACGACTAATATTTAAATGTGTGTCAGCACAGACACACACGTTTACAGTGGGAGACACTGAAATGAAAAAGAAGCAAGTTTACTTTTCTCTGAAGAAGCCGAATTACCTACCGGGTCTACCCAAAACCATCTTTCCTCTCAGTATGGTTCGTCTCCTGGTGTGAACCTTTCTATGGTTGATACCTGCTGCTGCTGCTGCTGCCCTTTCCGCCTCTTACATTTGCTTCCATGCAGAGAGAGAGAGAGAGAGAGAGAGAGAGAGCTCTGACACTGCTTCAAAATTCTGGAAAGCCCTTCAGATAAGCATCGCCATTATCTGCGACACGGAACTCCTCAAGGCGGGATTCTTATCGACAGGACGCTGGGGACAATTGCCTTCGCCAGGGGTTGGTTTTGTAAACATGGCAGAGACGAAGCTATACACGAGTGAACCTAACGACATACATGGCGGAATAAATTCTTACTCTGCAGTGTTTATTATCAAATAAAATATAAGGAAACTATAAAGAAAAGTGAATCGACAGTGCGATTTTCGAGCTTGAAATAAATCTAACTACATCAGTGACCTGCCGCCCTCTTGAGGTGGATCCTTTTCGAAAGATTGCAGAATATGAATGAACACACCAAAAAACTTGAACACAAACAGAAGACTGGATGCGTATCATCCAAAACCCGCCCGTAATAGCCAGTGGTTATCTCGACACGAGTGCATTAAAGCAAATTAATCAAGAAAATTACAGCTATTTAGTTTCGAGCCATCAAGACGTGCGAAAATGAACTTGTGATAACGCCCGGGTCACCTGAGAAATTATACATCGCTATAAATTATTCACTGTTGCCTTTCACACAGCACCTGATGTCATGGAATGCAAACACTGACCGACACAGCATAAAACGCAAATAAGGCATGACTAATCATGCATAATGAACATGATTAATCAATCTCTATTCTCGTCACATCATAACACATTCTAACGCGAATCAACGATTGCTCGAGGACCGTTCCAATTCACCACTGGAGATAAACACGGCGAGCTTTGCCAAGAGAAATTATATACTAAAGTCGTTCCCAGGCCTGGTTGAAAGAGGACGGTTAAGCATGGGGTTGACGACCCCGACTCCGCGCCCCATAAAAAAAAAAAAAAAAAAAAACACGTGGCAATATATACTATCAAGATCACGAAAAGCAACAGTGAGATAAATATAACGCGGACGACCTTTTATCAGTATCAGACATCTAAAAAATGCCATCTGCCGGGACAGCACCCTCACAAAATCATAAATTAACCGGGGATAATATATGCAGGTCATATGAACCCCCACTCAATAAAATATGCGTAATAAAAGTGACCAGTTAGGTCTGAATTATGACGAAAACGAGCTGGGGGCACAACAAGCCCACCTAGTGGCACGCTCTCTCTCTCTCTCTCTCTCTCTCTCTCTCTCTCTCTCTCTCTCTCTCTCTCAGGATCTTTTAACAACAGGGGGCCTCCCTCCCAGTGTCGCCCCGGTCGTTGCTGATTATAATGACAAAGCAACGTCGTAATGACAAAGGATGACTAACGATTCCTCCCTGCTTTTTATCGGCGACTGCAGCAGGAGCAGCGGGACCTGATCGGAGGCTGTCTCCTCCTCAGATGCATACCTAAATCAAGAGGTGATTAACACCCCCGCCCCCGCATCACCTCTTTACCTGCAGCTATTAAGGATTCACAGTAAGCACAGACAAGCTAAGTGGTAAAGAGGCGTATATGCTTACAGGATGTAGTGATGGCGGACCGTTTTTCAGTCAGATTGCTAACCTGGATGAAAAATAAGGGCGTGCATTTTCATATTTTTTTTTCCATAGACATTAATGAGATTAAAAACACCAGCTGATTGAACGACGATAACCATATTTTCTGGGTTTATAACTTCCTGCCAGTTAACATATGGCTCGGAAATTCGAAATAAAATTTTAATCCGTAAACTCGAAAATATTCCTTGCTTCGTTTCATTAAGACGTTGCCAACTTAGTGCAATAAAAAAAGAATTTAAATTCGAAAAAAAACTGATGGAGATCGACAATAAACATAAGCAAGACAAAGAATAAATTTTTTCGAGCGCGAGCACGTCTTGAAAAAACTTACACGAATTTTTTTCTGGAAAACATTTGGTCGTATCAAACCAGTATATTAAAGAACAGAAATTTTTTTTTGGGGTGCTTTTCCATGATGTCGTTCTCGCATCTTAATCATTTTTAAGCTGTTAATATTCAAATGACCCACATTCACACGTAGATATCACTTTTTTACTTTTAATCATCGAGATGAACGACCTTCTTACCTACATTATCCAGCTTTTGGCTGCTATAAAGAAGACACTTTGCACCTCTGTTCCGAGTTACATTAGCCCCCACGTGACACCTTCGGAATGACCGCCGAAAACCGCCACAAATCACGACAATGACCTCAAAAGGGGGCATTAAGCATGCTATTAAAGGTCTTACGGAGGGCATAAACGACCTGTCCGTTCAAAGTATCAAGTAGTTGGGAATTAAGAGTGATCCTATCGGGTACCTCGAAGCTGCTTTTAACATAAACCAGTTATCAATTGAGGGGTAGGATAGGCGGTGCCCAGTCGTTAAGGGCCAGGTTTTGTAAATGTTTGACACATCCGATGCAATTTCGTGCCTCCTTCTGGCAGGGATTCGAGTCTTAGAGAGAGAGAGAGAGAGAGAGAGAGAGAGAGAGAGAGAGAGAGAGAGAGTAAAATAACTAAAATGATAAAAATCTGAAATATTATACATTATTCTTATACACATTAAATGAAAAATGCATTGAACCCATGTAAGAAAACTGACTGAGATATCCTATATCACGTGAGAGAGAGAGAGAGAGAGAGAGAGAGAGATTAAAACAACTGAAATGCTAAAAACCTGAAATATATATTATTCATATACGCATTAAATGAAAAATGTATTGAACCCATGTAAGAAAACTGAAACATCCTATGTCACGAGAGAGAGAGAGAGAGAGAGAGAGAGAGAGGTGAAAACTATATTGAAACCATGTAAGAAATTGAGAGGTGAAACCTATCTTATAGAGACCATCCAACCACTCAGGTCCCAGAGTCTCATTATGCAATCATTGATAAGAAATACTCGGGGTATAACTCTCTTCGGAGACTCATCGACAATAACTGCAAATGTACCGATTGTCGATTGTCAGACTCTCTCTCTCCGGCGGTGAATTTATTAGCCACGCTAAATTACTGTAGCATACTCGGACAACGAACGGCGCTGCATTTCAGTACGAAGCAAGATTCTCTCTCTCTCTCTCTCTCTCTCTCTCTCTCTCTCTCTCTGAGGATGACAACAATGAAGACTATTTTGATGCTTTCTAAGATATTTTGTGCGCGGGTCATGTTGAATAAAAAGGTCTAATAGACATACTTAAAAACGAGAGTGTTTGTGTGTGATTGTCATAGGGCACAGCACTAGTGTTCGGCAAAGAGTAAGGTAGGGAAGGTGTATATTTTTTTCTAAATGAATAAAAGAACACATCTTTATGAAGATAACTGGATTTCTGAAAACAGGAGAAAAAACCAAGATGTGCAAAACAATAAAAGAGTATTTAAAAGAAGAAAAATCATATCGAAAGATTGCATATCTATATGTACAGTCAATCCGTTGAAAGACTGCAGCATTATCAAAGGAACTATATAGCCAGCAAGTACAGTTATTAATGTCTTAGGTCCTGAAACACGTGGTAATTTAGATTTCGCTTTAAAGTTGATAACTTGATAAAGCAAAGTTTCATATCCTTAGTGGAGGAAGCTAAATAGAATCCATTGATAGAAAAAGTAGGGCATTGCTGCAAGTGTCTCTTTAATGACAGGAATAACAACATATAACTACATCAGGCATTTAAGCAAATGAACTAGTTTCAATTTGCACCAAGCGAGCGGCATTAAGACAACGCCAGAGTCACACATTCGAAACAAAGGTAAAAAAAATTCTTATAAAAAAAATTATGACGAAATTTGATTATACATTTTACTGCAAATTCTTGATATTTGCGGCCGATTGTAAGTCGAGTATTCTTACCTGTCCTGGCTGGATCAGATTATATCACCATATTTATTATTAAATCATAATTATTCTTAATATGAATAAATTTTTTTGAACGACCTAAAAGGCCATGTAACATAGCTGGCCAAATTCGACAGAACTATTATTTATTTGGAGATTGGTTTCTGTAAACTCGCTAGAGCTATGGTTATTAACTTAGTATATTATTTTAGTATATATTAATTTAGTACATTATTATCTCCTTAATTTTTTAGGAAAAAAAAGTCATCTGAGAAATTCCTGCGGAGGAAGAGGACCTCATAAGCACCGAATAAGAAATAATAAACGATAACGAAGAAAAGTAAAATGTAGCGCGGTTATATTTACATCATAATTTCTCCATGATTTCTATATACCCCCTTTTTTTCTTCTTCTTCTTCCTTTCTCCTGATTTCTATCGGGAAGCACCATTAATCTCTGCTGGCCTGTTGGCCACTACCACCTTTATCCGCCCAGACATCCAATTTAATGCATTCGCCCTCCACTCCTTTGTATCCCCCTGACCTTATTCGCTGAATTAAAACTTCGGAGAATCGATCTTCACCGAGCGATGCTCGTTTCATAAAAATCTATTTCTATTATTATTCACGGAAACGCTCACTGCAATTTACATTATATAGATAGTATATATATATATATATATATATATATATATATATATATATATATATAAAACATATATATTATATACATTTATATAAAATATATAATATGTATATATACATACAGTATATGTGTATGTGTGCACTTTGAGGTATCAGGCATATAATTAAATAGACTGACATACAAAACCGAACACATTGGGAAGAAAAAATATATAAATAAATAGGAATTAATCAATTTTATACATATGTGAATAAAGTTAAAATAAATGAACGAAACTTGCATAAGAAGTAATGCATCACAATAAATCAATAATTATGATGCGGATGTAAATCATGCTGCAAAAAATAATTATTTGTGAACGAAAAGATGAATTAGACGGACAGATAACACCCATTCCCTTAGTGCTTACAAACTTGGGCAAAGCTTTCCCTTTGCTTTATTCTTCCCAAAGATTTTTAATCGAACGTTCTTTTTAATCCCGTGGCCGGAGGTCGTCAAACCAAAAGCGTTTGGAATCTACCTTCAATGAAAAATGCAACATCGACAACACCAGCGCCCAGTCATCACGATTAGGAGAGATAAGCAGTAACTAATCCCCGAAGGTCACTACAGGTCAATAAACTTCTCCGGCCATCGTTGGACGACCCAGTAGTCTCCATTCCATTAACTTTAATATATATATATATATATAATATATTATATATATATATTATATATATATATAATATACATATATATATATATATATATACATAAATATATATATTGTATATATAAATATATATATATATATATATATATATATATAAGTATATATATATATATATATATTATATATATATATATATATATATATATATAAAATAATATACACACTTTTTATTTTAAGTTATTCACAGGGTACTGTGTACTTGATATTTATGGCTTATTTCTAGGTTCATTTTTGAAAGTATAAAAAGTTCATATGAGTTCATGATGCTCAAATTCCATTTCACGGAAAAGTGTAAATATAAACCTGTTTCCAGTCTTAAAGAAAATAGAAAAAAAATACAAAAATAAAGGGAATGTTTAATTTTGAGGGATTTTTATAATTTAAATTTTGTGTAAATGCAAAGTGCTGAGAGAGAGAGAGAGAGAGAGAGAGAGAGAGAGAGAGAGAGAGAGAGATTTTCTCTATGCTTCTCACCAATCCCAAACATCTCCCACCCACCCATCGGAGTCTTCAGTCACACCTTCTCCACCCCCTCCCGACTCCCCCAATCAAAGCACGGCCATCATGAGAACATGTTTTTGATATCAGCAACTTTTTAATGTCCTTTAGCCATCTGCTTCTTCGTCTTCATCCACCCCCGACCCCTCGGGCCTCCTTCCCCTTCCCCTCCTACTCCAGGACCTCGAATTGCTCATTACGGACAGATGGCTGTGGGATCCTTCCATCGTGATCCTTTGTCTTTCCCATGACCGATAGTGATCCTTTGGCAGTGACAGAGAGAAAAAAAAACAAAGTAAACAAAAGAAGTTTTTTTTAAATCGTATAGTTTTGTAAATGTCATAAAGAAAAACTTCGCTTATTACAGAATGCATAATACTTTATAGCGTTGGATTCACGTAGCAATGCTCAAAGTTTTCAGATATAAATTAAAAACAAGTAAATGATTTCACGGAAAATTTATCCGCATCGAAAACCCGTCCATTTCCAAAACTGTCCCAACTTTTTCCTTAACGTATGCCTTACGAATACTTGTGACGGACCCGTAAAGTGTCCTGTTAGAGACAATGGGTCATATTGGGGCCTGTGCAGTTAACGCTGAGTGTGAGAGCGAATGAGTGAGTGAACAGCCCTTCAACTCAACTCATTTCTAAGAACACACACCAAAAAAGGATGCACATAAACCTCCATTTCAGAATTGAAAATATATAACAAAAACGATGCATGGAGTAAGCTCGGAAAACAAGCGTGCAGTGCAATGCCGTGCTTGTATCGGGGTGTGTCTGTGGCCGTGCTTTCGGCGGCCGCAGCGCCCTGTGTCGGTAAACAACGGACGCAGTTAACAAGACGAAGTGGAGGACATTATGCGGTTTTGTCGGATCTAACGAGGGGCCATAAACGCGCGTCTGGCGGCCCTCGAGCGAGTCTCTCCGCTCCTCCGGTGATTAACTCGAGACGAATTTGGCCAAACAATGAAGCAATCGGGCTTTATTAAGGATCTCATTCAGCGAAAGCAACGAGGAATTTGTTCGCCCCCATTGTTCCGCCGATAGTGCTTGCGCACGCACAATGCACGCACGCTCCGTTGCAACTCCGCGTGCATTGTTGCATCACAAGCTATTTCTCCTCCTCCTCCACTCCGTTAACCCTTGAGCTCATGATTCTGCACTTTCGTGATGGGCATAATTATCGCAGGTTGTTGATGACTTCCCTCGATGCAATTCCGACTAAGTATCAATCAGCTGTTGTCTGTTGCTCTCCTGGGACAACAAGAACCATTTTAAAGGAATTTCAATCTTTTCGTACTGAGAAGTTTTTGTTATTGAGGATTTTGTAAGTTTGCAAAACAGCTCTGTGGTGCAGGAGCCGGTATCTGCAGACAACAAACACAAAAGCCTCGAAGAATATTAATGAAGAAACAATGACGAATGCCAGAAAGAACGAGAAAAGAGAATTAAATTAATTATACATAAACAAAAATTGCATAGAATGATGATGTGACATAAGCAGGTTTATGAAGTGGACCAAAATATATAATTTTAATAAAAAAAAATATATGTAGTTAAGATATGTAAAAATATGACAGGAAACCAAAAACTTTTCCTTAAAAGATATAATCTCTCATGTCAACATGTCCTCAACAGTACGTCAATGTTCGGAATATATATTCCAGCGCTATCACTATCATCAGCACCGCCATTATGATAATGAACGGTCATCACCACAGCTTCCCTCTAAGCCGACTCTTTCTATCAAGAACGAAATCTAGATACCCGGATGTCAGACGGACACGGGCCATCACGGCAATATTTAATGAGGCAGTTAGCACTCTTAACTTCCCTAATCTTTCTTCTTTTCTCTGGGCATCGTTGCGCATTTCTTCTTTTGACTAGAGGTATTTGATTTGTTATTTCTTACTGGCATCGCAAAGACGAGGTTATTGAATAGAGGTATGAAGGGACGTCCATGTCCTTGTTCAGGGGTCTATTGGTGCGCAGTTTATAAATAATCAATAATTCTACTTATAGTTTAGAAAATAGGAGGAGTTTCGTCTGAATTTCTTTAAATGAAATAAACAAAAATATCAATTAAAGGGAAATACGATTATGTACATTATATATGTAATATATGTATATATATATATTATATATATATATATATATATATATATATATATATATATAGAGAGAGAGAGAGAGAGAGAGAGAGAGAGAGAGAGAGAGAGAGAGAGAGAGAGAGAGAGAGAGATTATATACAAACACGCATATATACACACACATGTATATTATCTATATAATATAATAATATATATATTATATATATTATATATATATATATATATTTATATACACACTACATATGAATGAGGCATTAGTTAATAAAACGTCGCCTAAAGGAGGGGGCATAGATTACTGATTTGCAGCACTGTAATAAAGAATCAGGAACTTGTAAAAGGAAGTGGTTGGGTTTAAAACTCCTTGACTTTCTTGTTTGTTATCATGCCAGCATTCATTCAATCAAACAGTACATGCAAGAGATGAATCAAGGATGAGAGAGAGAGAGAGAGAGAGAGAGAGAGCGAGAGAGAGGAGAGAGGAGAGAGAGAGAGAGAGGCTGATTACCATACAATGCGAAATTAAGGCAAATAGTACAATATAAGAGACTTAGTTACTTAGCAGGTAAGGTGTTTGGAAAGTTGTGGTTGCTGGTGGTGGTGGTGTGGGGGGAGGGAGGTTTAGGACCTGGGAGGCTGGAGAAGAGAGTTGCAAAGAGGTTTTTATCAGGGCGGAGTATGTAAGCCGACGTCAGACACGAGATAAGGCGCAGTTATCTTAAAACTCGCAGCCACCAGGAGGTAGGAGATCCTTTCCAGAGGAAACTTTCTATAGGCGTAGCAGAAAGAAGCTGGGAAAGAAGAATCATCAAAGCGCATATAATGATTTAAAAAACCTAACTGTATAAAAGAATAACGAAAGCGTAATAAAGTCTTCAACAAGTTTAAAACTAAATATAAGTAATCTGGAAATCAGTAACGACAAACCGTGGCAATTGAAACACATAATTTTGTAATGAAGCTTCTTTTTCTTTTATTATTAATATTATTCATTTCCTTCGCTTATTATTAGTATTACTCAATGGGAAAAAACCCAAACAACAACAAAAATAATCTAGCGTGATAATTTAAACAAAAAGAGAGCAGTAATAGTAATAAAATAACTCCAAACACAATAAATCTTTCTCCGTCTCCCTTAGCGTTCGTGCACTGGCTCCTCCTCCTCCTCCTTCCTCCCCTCCTCCTCCTCCTTCCTCCTCCTCCAGCGAGGACTTTCGTACATGTCGCCATGATACCTCCCATGAAACGGTGACGACGGCTCCACAGGGACTCGTGCAGATAAGAGAGTCTTCCCGATGCCAAGGACATGGGAACGACACAAGAAGAAGAAAAGTCCGACAAGAAGTGGATGGCAAAGATACCATCATCCTGCTTAAGTAATTGCTGGACACGTAAGAAAATAATTATGTAATTTGGTTAGTGGTTTAAGTGGTAATAAACAATATTAAGAAAACAGTGACAATAGCTTATTCTACTTTAGCTAATCATCTATGAAAGGGAATCTCAGATAGCTTTCACATTTTGTGAGTGCGTACACACAGACACACACACGCACACTAAGACTAAGTGCGTACACACACACGCACACACACACTTTGACTATCACACAAACATACATTCACATACACACTAAGGCTGCGTACACCTGCAGGTACTATCCATTCCCAAAGAGACGACAGTTGATAAACCAAACAGTCCTTCGCCATTTAAAAAAGCACGAAAAATGTTAAAACTTGGTCGGCTTAAGGATCTAATCCCTTGGATGCAAATGGAAGGACAAAATCCTGAAGGATGAAGATGAACGAGAGCGCCCCATGATGGAGAATCCAAGAGGGGGGGAGGGGAGAGGGAAGATGGAGAAGGCGAGCGACGAATGCGATAAGGAAGTAATGTTAAAGGATGAAGAAGGGAGAGAGACGATAAGCGGGAGATGAATCACGGACGAGATGACGATAATGACGATGCCTCAACAAACGGTGCTCTTTCGCGGAGCCAAAATGGAATGTCAAGCCAAAATTGAATAAGGTCGGGCGCCTCTTCCCTGAGAAGCGTCTGTCTCGCTCCTGCAGAAGAGGAAGAAAAGAAATGGCTGGGGTTTTTCCGTACAGCATTTTAAGAGCAACCCAGTCAATGTAGATCGGGGTAAATCCAACTTTAATAAAGAATAAATTAACTCTCCCATGAGTCTGTGCCCTCAATCAGGTCCTAAAAGTTATCTATCCTTGTAAAATAAAGTGTCACTGAAACATGTAAGAAACTTGAGCAGTTTGGTACTAGCGGAAATGGGTCCGAATGAGTTCCGAAACCCTACGTTTCAAAAAGAGAGGGAGATTCAGGCTAAAAATCTGACAAAAACTTATTTTGGTTCTAAAATTCTAATAATTTCTTAGGGAGCCGAAAAGATCTTATCAGTATATGGAATATATATGGAAGTATATATACAACTAAATTACCACAACGACCTTCTCAAGAGAAACATCTTTACAAGGCAGGGATATGAACGGTGTTTGCACACAGGCAGACTTAAACTACCAATTTCATAGTCATCTCTTTCCTTCGCCTTCCATCGTGCAATCAGTGAGGGGGAAAAAAAATTAACGCTTCCAGAGACAAACCTCCCGAAAAGCGCTGAAGAATTACTGCCCAGTGTGCAAATCGTTGCAATCACCTGATCATCTTTGGGTACAGATGCCCTGGTTGACTACGACCGTGACGACGGGACTCAGAATGTCTCTCTCTCTCTCCAAAATAATATATATATATATATATATATATATATATTATATATATATATATATATATATATATAGATATATAATTATATGATGAGGTAAAAGTCACATATATGTAATATGTACAATATATACTACATACATACACATCATACATAGGTACGTATATATATATATCATATATATATAGTATATATATATATATAGATATATATATATATATATATAATATATATATATATATATATATATAGGGTTTTAGCCTTATTCTTGTGTAAGATGAAAAACAAGATTTCACGAACATAACAAGTAAATGTGGGTTTGACTAAATTATATAAATCTATCGCATACGAGATGGATAACTTATATAAAAATTCAATACTAAGAAAATGGGCCACGCTTTCGGAAACCTTCGGCGCTGGGTGAAAGTAGGATTAGACTGCGAGCAGCTTATCCCGAAAAGTCCTTTATTCGCTTCGATTTTCTTTTTTTTCTTTTTTTCTCCGAATGTTTTAGGCTTTATTTTGATTATTTCCATTTGTCGGGACTATCTTGAAATTGAAATTTTTCGATTATTTTATTTTCATTTTGTCTTATTTTATTTAAGGCTTATTTTTTAAACTCTCCTAATTTTAGGATTTCGACTTTCGAAGAGGAACCTGTCTTGAAATTGAAATTTTTTTATTATTTTATTTTTATTTTGTTTTGTTTTATTTAAGGCTTTCTTTTTAAAAAAATTCTCCTAATTTTAGGATTTCGACTTTCGAAGACGAAC
>NC_061088.1:24532099-24547099 GCF_015104395.2 Macrobrachium nipponense | reverse complement strand
CACCCCCCTCCCTCCTTCCCCATCCTCTCTGGAATAAACATCATCTTGTTACAACTGCATTCGTGTTGCAGAACTTGTAAGCGAATTAAGAAGGATGAATGACATGTGACAGGTTCTATGATGTGCTGCAATGACTACATAGTGATGCAGACATGGATGAGGGGGGTGGTGGGGGTCAGAGGGGTGATGCAAGTGGGGGGATACCCAACCCAAGAACATAGCTTATTATAGCTGAAGCACCTAAAAACGCCGTGGTCTGCATTGCTGATTGGGAAGGGAGCGCCTTCTTCGTCTGTGTGTCTGTCTGTCGCTGGGAGATGTCGCTCGGTGCATTATCATTTACAGCACAGCATAAATTTCGCTCGTTAACTGACTGATTCCAGCAAACTATACTGGTTTTAAAACAGCGAGCGACGGTTAGCCATGTCAAGAGTAAAGCAACAGGAAATTTCAATTATTAAATAAAAAAAATTTTTTTTTATCCTTGTAACCCGCCATGACACAGGCAGAATGGCGAAAAGACCTCTAAATTTTTTAAGCTTTACATTTTATTTTATGGAGGCGAGCCAGAAAATTTAATGTATGACACTCATTCCTTAAATAAGTCACCAAAATCTATGCTATAAAAAATACTGAAGACCGACTCATTTTATAAACATCAAATCAACTGCAATTTGAGCGAATACAAGTTTTTAACGAAACCGGTAAATTGAAAAAAAAAAAAAAAACTAGGTTCATTTACACAACTGAAAGATCAGATGCTTATAAGAACGGCGCACGAATACCAAATTCCTTAACAACCTGAACTGGAAAAATAATCAGATCAAATAAAATTGAATTTTACTTTTCTTTGGCGAATATCAAAAACAGAGGCGAATCCAAAGTATATAAATTTAAAAAAAAAAATAAACTCAAGATATGAATAAAATTAGCTGCTGCTACCCTTCTCTGCAGAAACCCCTACCAACCAGACAAATTCCAAAAAGTATAATCAGCAATTAACGAAGAGGTTGCAATTGTATACCTGATTCCCTGAGGCTGTTTGAGTGATAAAAATAGAGTTAGGAAAGCGAGTCTCTTGGTAACAACGAGATTATCAGCAGCGACAATTTTACATCTCAAACACCCATGCTTCTAAGGGCTCTTTTTATGGCGCCCATACCCAAAAGGGCCGGCCTATCGCCTCCTTCATCAGTACCCATAAGCAGAGAAATCAAAAAGAAATCTTGCTCATACGCCGTACAGTAAAAACTGAAGTAGATAATTCTCACGGTGTTTCAGGTTCCTTTTTATGTCTTAGTTGGTATCTCTATAGTTTTTCTCACACTCGGCGTGTAAAGTGCATAAAGTTTCGCTTAATATTTAAGCTATGATTTAAGAAAAAATACTTTGGTAAATTACCATGTGCGAATGCCAAGTTTTCATTACAATGTTTCATTGCGATGATCTTGACTAATAAGATATATTTACACGCACGACTCATATGCATAATGATATGCACGCATACACTTTGTATAAATGAATTTTCTGTGTATGTGTTTTATATATACACACATATATATATATTATATATATAGATATATATATATATATATATATATATATATATATATTATATATATATATATATATATATATATATATATATATATATATACACACACACATATATAACATACACAGAAAATTCATTTATACAAAGGCAAAACATTGCTCTCTAGTTGTTGGGTATCACACCTCTCTCTCTCTCTCTCTCTCTCTCTCTCTCTCTCTCTCTCATCTTCTCTCTCTCTCTCTCTGGATAAACTACCTCTGGAATTAAGAAAATGTATAGATGTTAGTTCTGAGTTATTCAAAAGGAAACTTAAGCAATACTTCTTAAATTTTACTTGAATGATATATATCCTAGAATTTTACAATCCAATTACTGTGAATTTTATGTAAATAATTATATTGTAATGTAGCAGAATAACCATTTTATAATGGAATAAAGGTTTTTGTTTTTGACTTTGACTTTGACTCTCTCCCCAGAGTGCCGTGCCCTATCCAGCCGTTCTGGAGATCCGTTCCAGGAGCGGAGAGACCCCCTGTATGGCGCTCCGGGACCCCAGCAAGAAAGGAAAGCTCTCCTGCTGTGGTATATAAAACATTCCTTTACGGCCCTTAACTACCTATTCTCCCTTCATACCCCCACTGGCACCATCTCCGCCCCTCCACTCCAATACCCTCCTCGCGAGACAGAACTTCATCACCGCCACTCTCTCCCCCGAGGGAACCATCAAAGGTAGATGGACGCAGTTCCGCTCGGAAGCAAATCATGAGGCCGCATCTGAAGACCCCAACCCGAAGGTTCGACGGACTCCTGTCTTCTTCCTCCTCCGACACCCATGAATAACTCATCACCCGGACGGCGAAATCAACTGCCAATCCTCGTTTGTTGGACTACTAATCACCCATCACAAGCCGATGACCCTTAACGACCAATAACACCCAGCAATTACTCAATATCATCCCCGGCGCCTCGCCTAATCACCCATCTCTCGCCTTTCAGGCGAATCAAAAAGTCATAAGCGCGCGGACACACTAACCAATAGTTTTCACAGTCTTCGAGGAGTCAGGTGAATCAAGCCCTTAAGACTCGGGTCCAGAGAGGTCCTCTCTCACGTTATGACGATCCCTATGTTATTCATTACACCTAATGGCGTGGCATTTGTCACTGGATCGTTTAGGAGCGAAATGAAACTTCAAATTGGGCGCAATTACAAGCGATTGCGGCTGTGCGATCCAGGGGGAGGCTCCAGCCATTGCTATGCCGCGAAAGACTTCGAGTCGACGGGGGTCAGGACCGGCTACAATTGCAAAACCCGCGGGGGACCTTGCAACCGCCAGAGAAGCGGCTGCCTTGCTCGCTTCTTCGATGCTTGTTCACTTGACGCAGTGGTTCTTCCACAACGCATTCTCGTACACATTAACTTAATAACCATAATTACTTAAAAAAAACAAATTAAAACTTGCATGCAACAATTGAGAAAAACAGACATCAATCATGATTACATTAGGCTAGACATAATTAGAGTTAAAAATTAATCAACGCTATTTGCATCGAATTGTCAAAATCACGAAGGAGATATAGCACAGTGATACCTATACTGATTTAGTGCAAAACTGGAAAGACTTATTCACATGATCTTAAGATCTGAAGTTCCTCACCCCACCAGACTTAAAAGAAGTCAGAAAAATTACACTGTATCTTGTCATAAAAGACTAATCTCCTCGATCTGCAACGCATTACACACACAATATACAAATATGAACTAATAAAAAAAAACTAATCCAAGCTAAGACAGCGTATTCATATAAATTAATCTATCACAAGGCAGCGTATTCATGTTTTACGAGAACACAACATACAAAATAGAAAATCTGTAACGATGCTGAAGGAATACAAGCCTGGCGGTATGAACAGAATTCTAATGAAATCATCGTTCATTTATTTGGCAAAATAATTTTTAAAAATTAAAAGTCCCGTTATGAAATGACAAGTTATGACTGGGAGAAGTGTAACAAAGAGGATAGTATAAATGTAGAATAATTCGATACCATGGCATTAGCGTAACATATACCAGTGATCACATTGTCATATCAATGTTAAATAACTTCGGAATAATTGATCCGTAACACTAGAATCACACGATTACAATAAACTACAAAACGTTTGCTTCCATTTACCTTATGAGAAAGTGACAAAAAAAAAAAAAATAATAGGTTTCCACTGAAAATGTCACTTTATATAACTACTGTCTTAAACAACCAAGAGATTAAAGTAGATTGTTAAGACGCTGACTAGAACAAAGCACAATCCCAGGAATTGAAAATAAAACAAAAAACAAACATACATATAAAGCACCAATTTACCCAATGAACATATTGAAATAATCCTGCGAACGGCCTTTTTCAAAGCAATATTTCTTCTAAAAAGCTGCAGTCAAAGCACCGAAGCTTATCGGGGAATATTTGAGATTACTCGCGTGCTTTCCTCGAAGACACGATTTTCCTCCCTCAAGCTCGACTGCTTTGTAAAAGCACCCCAGGGGAGCCGACCCGGCTGTTCGATAATATACTTTCGGAGTATTAATCTGAAATATCAAGTTACACAGAACAATGCTCAGAGCGTACTGGCATTATAATATGCCGGAGATACTGCCAAATCGCAGCACCTGAACGGGAAAATAAAGACGCCAATCTCCGTTTTACGACTGAGTTATGAGGCAAAAACATTTATATTGTTACAGAAAAAATCCTTAAAAGGACAGCATTATAAGTTCGAGTGGTTTCCGATAGCAGATAAATGGTCGATGTGTATACGTAACTGTGCAGTTAATATGCACTCTATCATATACATACATACATACACACACAGACATATATATATATATATATATATATATATATATATATATATATATATATATATATATATATATATATCTGTCCAAGACGAAAAAAATTTTCATTTGACTTTAATATTATGACTGCGCATCCCATAATTTGTAAGTAAAACAATCCCGGATTTTCTTTCAATAACTCTTCACAAATATAAGTATACGTCGTTTACTCAACATTAAGACATCCAAATCATGACTTGCAAGCCAAGACGAAGAAATAATCTATTGTTTTTTAACTTTCCATTTTTTAAACTAAAAATTTCTAAAAGACAAGCATGACGATGGAGAAATCATCCATTATATATTTATATATTATATATATATATATATATATATATATACATAATATATTATATATATTATATCATATATTTAAAAATATATATATATATATATGTATTATTATTAATATATATATATATATATATCAAAATATATATATATATATATTATAATTATATTATATATATATAGATATAATATAATATTACACACATCTACACACACACATATACTATTACATAATTATATCCTATAATCATTATATCTACACACACACACATATATATAGATTATATATATAATACTTATATATATATATATTATCAGATATATATATATAATTATAATAATAAAAGGACAGGCTTTCAAAATAAGGTAAGTAAAAGTTCATTTGAACTTTATATTAAAAAAATATTTTAAAAAACAGGCTTACGAACTACAAAAAGGAATCGTCCATTTTACATAACACAATAAAATTTCTGAAATAACTTAAAAACAAAACTGATAAATAAGTTACCTAACATTTATAATAAAATCAAAGTTATATCAAGAGACTCCTGAAAACGATTGTACAGTCAACTTTCGTATTAAAAAAAAAATCAAAAGACCTTAAAACGACGATGAAGTAATCACCCATTCGCCCTTATGATGTCATTTAAGCTGATAAAAAGAATAAAAGGAGCCAGCTATCACGTTTTGCAGGCCACAAAGCGACGTCTTGGATCTCTAATCGTCATTTTTATTACGATTATCATTTATTTTCAAGCGACCATCCTACGGGCCGGGAAGGCCTTCCAGCCTGCCTAGTCTGGCCTCCCTACGTTCAACTTGGAAGGCCATTGCAGATAAAACGGCCAAACAATTTGATTAATCCGGACAGATAACGAATTCACAATGTGGCAAAACAGCCTCGTAAAACTTTAGTATCTTTTTTCCCCCCATTTAATTTTAATGGGTTAAATATAATCTCGGGGAGCCGTTTACCTGAACATTAAATCTATTAGATTAAAGCTGCTACCCGTCTCTCTCTCTCTCTCTCTCTCTCTCTCTCTCTCTCTCCAACCCCATTCGCAAATTATCAGTACTGATCGCAGGTATAAGTTACAGCTTTTATAAGATTCTGATCACTGTACAATGAGCAAAGGGCAGATTCAATGATGTAAAAAGAAACGATATTGTAATTAATAATTACAATATCGTTTATTGTCAATTCGGGAGGTTTAAACGTTGAGTAAAAAATGCTGATTAAAACAATCCTTTTAAGAGGAGAGTCGCAAAGAAAGAAAATATGTTCAAGAAGCGAACACCAGCCCTGATTAAGCCTGCAGTTGTACATATATGTGTGTGTGTGTGTGTGTATGCTTAATTCTTATATGGATAAAAAAACTCCAATTTACTCAAATGCTAAAGTCATCCAGTAAAAAGTGTCTTAATATTTTTTCCGAAAGTTGAAAAAAAACCTTATAAATGAATAAATAAAAAAAAATATCAGCCATTCTATTCTGGTTTTACGGAACCCAAGGCTTTCACTGGTTGAGGGATCGGAGAGATTTATTATAATCACGAAGGATTATACAAATTTATGGTCGAGTGTGTGTAAGGTCAGCGGTGATTAAGCTCACTGGTCAAGTTTTTATTCAGACACGAAAATGGATTTAATCTGTTGACCACTCACTCACTCTATCTATCTATGTATCTATCCATCTATCATATGTACAATTCGGTTAATTGGTTGTATGGTCCTGTTAATTGCGTGTATGACCAAAGCTTTCACCCGGAGAATGTTAGAAAAAATAATATGAAATAACGTGAAATAACGATTTTATCGTCATTATCATCATTATTTATTGGACGATCATAACCTTCACTTTTCATTCGTATTTCGTCTTTCTCTTACATTAAATAATACCCATAGTTCTTCTTTTCACCACCAGAATGATTTTACATTCTTGCATACTCTGCTTAAATATTCGTACACACATGAAGCTTAAAAGTACACACACATTGGCAAGGTCCGGGTTTATATCCCGCCCCCTGCAGCGTCAGCTGGGCACAAGAAAATGGTAGCCTGTACGATTAACCCAATACACACACACACACACACACACACACACACACACACACAC
The DNA here is from genome assembly GCF_015104395.2 of Macrobrachium nipponense. NCBI lineage: Eukaryota > Metazoa > Arthropoda > Malacostraca > Decapoda > Palaemonidae > Macrobrachium > Macrobrachium nipponense. The sequence goes on along the minus strand of NC_061088.1, from coordinate 24,540,246 downwards.
ACATATATATATATATATATATATATATATATATATATATATATATATATATATATTATATATATAATATACATACTTATGTATAGGGATATCCTCAATTACTTAAAATTCAAAATATAATCTTAAAAACTCTTGCACATTACTCAGACAAAAATATAGGATAAAACGCCGTATTTCCTCTATCTGTGGATAATGAAGTTGTTATGCTCTGCAGTTGCATGTCTTATCAAACGCTAAAAACCTTAATACTTTAAGTTTAATCACAGCAAAATAACAATTTATAAAGAGAAGTAGTAAAAATAAAGTCAACATTTTAGAAGATACCAGACTAATTATGTAAAATGGATATCACTTACTTGTAAAGACCGTATGTAAACCCCTATTCAATAAACGTTACCAGCATAAAAAGATGCATAAAAATAAGGAATGGTTACAAATGGAAAATAATTCAGAGAATTTATGAATAACTACCGACAATGCGTTAAAGGAATTGATTCATACTCGACTTTTTCTTTCCCGAAGTTGATTACACAAATTTAATAAGAGTCCCTCATTGTCAGGGTTTCGGGACAATATGTCGCGGACTTAAAAAAAGGAAACGTTGGTATGTTAATAACCTTTTACCAGACTTGTTGGGCGTTACCAAAGATACTTCTATCAAAGAACTACAATAAACCAAAGCATAAACTTATACAACAACGACAACAAGGACAGGAATGAGTAATTTGCCGTTGAAAGTGGTAAATAATACACTTAGCAAAAAAATAATAAATAAATAAATAAATAAATATATAAAATCGTTTTAAATGAAAACGCCCATTAAATATATCTAATATCAAATACTGGAGAGACTGAAACAACGAAAAACATGAAAAAAATGTAAGAAATGAATGAGTTAAGGAAAAAAAAAAGTTTATTTACTAGTGGTGACGTATGCTGCGTTGGCATGGGACTCTCCCCCTCTCTCCCCCTAACAGGTTTCCCCCCATCAACATCCCCGCCCCGACATGCCAAAGTGGTCTCGGGCGATTCCAAAACACGCCAAAGGAATGCTACTTTCTAGGGATTCAGCGCCTCTCTTGACAACATTCCCGGCGTCTTAGGGTCGAGATCCGGCGCGATTTAAAAAACACGCCACTTTGATGGCTGTGCTGGCTGCTCCCGTCCGTATGCCTTCCCAGCCTCCTCCTTCATTCGGAGTCGCGTATTGGGAACTCCGTGGGAATTTATTATGCAGATTTTGTGATCACGGAGGGGATTTTCAGACAAATCCATTGCGGTATGTCTCGGCGTGTCTGGCGGATCGCCGGGCTCGGCTCCGACGATAAATTCTATCCCAACAACAATGCCACCGCCGTAAATGTTCGTGAGGTCATGGCAGGCTCCTCCTCTCATATTTTAGAGCCGTTGAATTCATATTCATTTACATGGCGCTGTTCCCTCTTTGGATCAATTAGTCGTTTTATTCTTAATCACATATATTAGCATCCGCCCACTTATCAGATTCTCGCGTCATTAGCATAATGGCACCTCAAGAGAGCCTTTTATTGTTACTTCAATGATAAACATTCGGGCATTAGAGGCTAATGATGACAAACGACATTTATAAACAAAATCATACAATGGGCGTTTCTTACATCTAAAATGACTTACCGAGTTCGACAGATTTATCGACCAAAGTATTAACTTTCATTTCCTACTGCGCCTTTTATGGGAAGGTCACTCCAAAAGGCACTGACTGGCAATTGAAATAATGAAAAGTAAAATGATACATTTATTGAATTACCCTTTAATTACTCCTAATGTAAAAAACTGGTCGCGTCTAACACATAAGTATAGTAGTTTTCAACTTTAAAAAATGAAAGCTTAGTTCATCTTCACCGTGTTAACTGTTAACAGTTGAATGTCTCTAAAACCAACAGAATTACTGTTATTTTAACCAGGTCTCTCACGAGAGTGGAAACTTTTGTTTTGCAGCCTAGCGGAAATTTAATACCGAAACACTCTAGTAAATTACTTGTCAGTGGATTGATATTTATCTTGAATTTGAGCCCTGTGATGGCAGTCAACTGGCGACGAAACCACTTTGGTCAATGGCACTCGTGCAAGTCCGCACGTTCATGAACCAGGGCAAATTGAATTGGTCAAAATATCCTAGGAAAATGCGTCATGCGGTACCATTACTATAAATGCACAAACAAAAGCAAACAAGCAGCGCATGCTCTCTCTCTCTCTCTCTCTCTCTCTCTCTCTCTCTCTCCTTCGTCAATGGCTTAGAAAATAAAGTCGAAACCTGTAAGAACCTACACCCCGCCTCTTATTTTTCACCTGTTGATATCTGTGATAAATGAATCACGTGCTGAAGTGATTATAATCATTGCATATAGATAATAATATAATAATAATAATAATAATAATATAATAATAATAATAATAATAATAATAATAAAGAAAGATAAATTCGTGTTCTTCGAATTCCAACATTCTTAGAAAAGAAGAGGGCAGGGGGGGGGGGGAAGGGGGGAGGGGGGGGCTTGGACACATACTCGAGCTACCCATTTATAAGTGGGTTCGCCCCTACGACTGAAAACGACGGAGTTGACAGAGGATAATGGGTTATAACCGCCGAGTCAATACTTGAAAAGGAGATTCGATCCCCTTCAGATGAGACCCTTCCTTTGTCGAAGGGTGTCGAAAACTCTTTTAGAAGCGCAAACAATCCCCCCTTCTAGGGTTTCATTCAAACTTAATACGTTTGCTATATATACGAGAGAGAGAGGAGAGAGAGAGAGAGAGAGAGAGAGAGAGAGAGAGAATGAACAAGATGAGGTTTTCCAGATGGTATAAATTTTGATGAAAAAACTAAATCAAGTTTCCCTTCGTCTTCTCTCTCCACTTTAGCGGCGAACCACTACAGTCGACAAACAAGTAGGATTATGAGTCACTGAGAGAGAGAGAGAGAGAGAGAGAGAGAGAGAGAGAGAGAGAGAGATGCATAAATATTAAATGACAGTTCACATTGGTAAAATTATTGTAACTGTCATGGGAGTATAGGTTATCGCTCCTTCCCGATAAAATATTTACCAAACGATCATAAATCTTGCATCAAACCATGGCAGTCTGACATAAGAGGCAGTGTGTCATAATGAAATTAGGTCTATATATAACCTGAATTTTAAAAGGAGTATGAAAATTTTCAATATTATTGATAGGCACATTAATAATAACACCAACTACATAGTGAGTATTGTCTAATCATTATGCTTCATACTGTTACGTCTTCTAATGTGTCCCTTTCTGTAGCGGTCTAAAATAAAGTTTACCGAGCCCCACCCCCCCCCCCCCCCCCCCCCCCCTCTCACTCTCTCTCTCTCTCTCTCTCGGCCTTAACCTGATCTTTCAGTAAATTGGCTGCCTCTCCATGCGTAAGACAAACGGCTGCCGACACATTCCGCGTACGGAGAAAAGACACACCTGTACTACAGTTACAAACACCTCCGGGCCACACATACGTATACCTTCACATAAACACGTTCACACTCTCTCTCACACACAAAATCCTACAATACAAGTTTTCATCTGACAGCTTCCAATCATTTGTGTTCTCAAATAAATTATTTTCTCGGCAAAATCTTTGGTTCTCGTGTTAACACGATTTTAACATTTTTCATCATAATTTGTGTTAAAATTTTGATATGCATTGTACTTGTCTTACTTCTAATTGTGTTTTTATTTTGAACAATGTGAGAGAGTGTTCAGAATACCGGGAATGTAATATAACTGAAAAAAAGATAAAAATAATACAAACCATTGCAAAATCCCATTAACAAGCTAACCAAAACCTCCGCATTTCATGAAAACTTGTACTCTCTAGGTAACCAAAATGTCTCCCCGAAGGCCATGATTTCTCTCCTCAGAAATGCCTTATAAAGTGGTTACCTCATTCCAGCCCATCATCTAGGCCTACTGGGGGCACGGGCGCGGTTGACAGGCAGGCAGAAGGCCCAGGCAATTACCTGTACAAACAATGTCACGTGACACCTCTACCTGTGGTTACATGCACATTCCTCGGGAGCCTCTGATTCGAGCGGTATTTGCTTTGTTCGATTCTGCTTGTCTCTGTGGCCGGCCGAAGACAGGAGATCCTAAACCAGTATCATTCTTATATTTTCACTTATCCTTCAAAGTATCTCTGTTTTGTAGCTGTATGAAGGCCACGAGTAGAAGTCAAGTCTATATGATAACTATTATTTCACAAAATCTCATAATTGCATGAGTAACTAGAATGGTGAGGAAATCCACAACTGTGTAAGTGTACCTATGGTATATTGAGATTGAGAAGAAGAATCGAATATGTTCTCGAAAGCTCTCGTTTGGTATACATTTTTAATATATTTTTACACTTACACAATTGTGGATTTCTTCACCATAATTATTATCATTATCATTCAGTTGTATTTCAAATTTTGTTTGCAAGAAACAGTACCCTATGGCATGATCATCTAAGAATGTCTGCTCTTGATATTAGTTATATTTGGAACTGTTAGATATAAACGTGCTATCAGTAAGTCAAAAGTTATGAATCAAATATGTCCTTCTTTTCCATCGTTAATAATCAATTATGAAAACCAGAAATTGATGTTCTCCTTACAAACCGAATTTTGTGTTTTTGACATTAAGTTTTTCTAAGTAAAATTTAACAATTGCTGGAATACACGACTGGATATTTATAAGAAATAATACTCTCTCTCTCTCTCTCTCTCTCTCTCTCTCTCTCTCCCCTCTGAAATTATCATTATCATTCTGTGCGTTCTACCCACGTCCATTTGCTTTCTCGGTTGGGTGATCCTTAGCCACAGGTGGCCTCTCTTGGACCGAGAGAGAGAGAGAGAGAGAGAGAGAGAGAGAGAGAGAGAGAGAGAGAGAGAAAATTAAATATACCGTATCCTGGCCCAAAACGAATCTCTCAAGTGTAAAATCAATAAAAAAAAATCCACAAAGGATCCGGTTCCCATGCTTCTGTATCCAACTCCGTCGAATTCACTGACAGTGATATTATTATATTAATACTGCACTCAAGATTTGATAAGAGGCCCCTCCGTGTTGGCCTGCAGTCACAGGTGAGTGCAGATACAAGCTTCATCTTGTTTTGAAAGATGACAGAATTGAAGGATCTTTGTTCAACGTAAATCTTATCAACTTTATAAGTGCTTCCATCAATCCGTCTTTTCTCTTGAGATTGGCTCTGGACACCAACCATCCATCCACAAACTTTTACCAACTCGTGCCATAAATTTCCACTGATCTTCACTTCACTTGTCAATCCATACCCTGCAAATAACCATCCGTATCGCCCCCACCCCTTTTAAAATAATGCTGACAGTAAGTGGCTTAAATCAAAGTCACCAAGTTATGAAAAAACATGGAACAAACGCTAAGCGAAAATACAATGCATTGCGAAAAAAGCTTTAGAAATAAAATAAAATAGATTATTTTAAACAAAAAACACAAAAATAACCACACTTTACAATTTTAACTAAAAGTAGTCTAAACCGAATAGCCAAAAGTAAGCAGCCTCCTTTAAAAAAAAAAAAAAAAAAGAAAAAAAAAAGAAACTTAAAACCACATAAGCATTTAATCAAGACATGCAAGCTACAATAAAAAAAAAAAAACCCTACTCCAATATAATCCTCATTCATTCTCCTTCCTTATAATATTTTTCTTACCGGTAACCCAATATCGCCTAATCTGCCAAGTCAACTGCAACAACAACAACAGCAACGTACCTGCAACGAAAATTATACATTAGATAGAGTCTCGCAACAGCAGAATTATACATTTGATGCAACCCATTTGCTTCCAGATCCCAATGATAGCAAACCTATTCTTGCTCGGGTCTCAAGACAGGGCAACGAATGTCTCAATTTATGTACCCAAGACATATTTCTCTCCTTCCCACTAAGGAAGGGGACACTGCTTTTACGTAAATTCCGGAGATTCTCTCTCTCTCTCTCTCTCTCTCTCTCTCTCTCTCTCTCTCTCTCTCTCTCCTTCCTTTACAGGAACAAATATTAATGTAAATATAACATTTATAATGTTTTTTTCCTTTTTAAGTAACAAAACTATACTGGATAGGTTCAGCTCTTTCCCAATATCTGTCACCTTTCAATGTGAAATAATAATTGTAAATTAATCTATTACAATTGGCACTTCAAATCATACTACTATGCAGTAAGAGGCCTCTCTCTCTCTCTCTCTCTCTCTCTCTCTCTCTCTCTCTCTCTCTCTCTCTCTCTCTCTCTCTCTATTACAAGTCTATCCATTATAAAACAAATTCTAACTGGCACTCGTACGAGGATATTACCATAGAATCAAGGTCAATTTTCTACGCGTCTTATCCTTAATGAAAACTGACTCGGACATTTCTCACAAACATCAAGATATAAGTCTAAGAGGAATGCTAACCCAGAGCAAAAACAAGGCAGATATGATAAACAAAGCATACTAATTAGGGAAGAAGAAAGAGAGGGAAGACAAGTTGAAAGCGAAAACGGACATCGCACGAAAACCCTGAAAGCCCCTCCGATAAATAATACTTATGTGACAAGATGCCAGCGGATTACAACGCGACGGAGGTGACTCCAGGTAAAGTATCGCTTGACAAGATTTCCAGCCAAATAAAGAGCGAGTCCTTCCACCGTAGGAGGCTGCAGCCGCATACTGCAACCTTCGTCTAAGGAGCCCATTCGGAGGTCGTAGCATGTAGTCACTTGGGGAAACTTGAAACTCATGTTTGTTAAGTTATTGCTTTGGAATGCGCGGGGAATGTGAAAGCGCCTTGAGATATGAAGACTAAATGGCCTTTTAGTCCAACAAATGCAGACTTCAAGGAAAAATTGCTAAATAGGAGACATTTTCAAATGTTTTAGTATCTCTGGGTGCATGTTCGTAAAAACTGTTTTGAGTTTATCAGTTGCTTTCACGAGATGAACCAGCAAAATTTTATATTCAAAATTAATTTTCTCATACAAAAATAATTTTAAAAATTTCATATAAATTGTTTTTAATATATAAAATACTTCTGGAGATATATGAGTTAAGATTCATTATCATAACAAAATACATATAGCGAATAAAAGACTAAAGAAAATCACAAGAAAAAGACGACTTAACTGACTTAACTGCACCCTGAGGCTATGATACAACATAATTTCTAAAACTGTTTCAAATTATGCAAAGCTATTTAGAAATAATATTTTGGTGCAAACACCAAATCCCCACCATAAACAAGAAGGCAACACATGCTTGGTCGTAGCAACAAAACAAGACTTAAAACTAACAAGACACTGAGTTATGAAGACATATTCACGAAATCCCTAATGACAGCCAAAATAACTTGGTAAAAGGAAGAAGAAAAAAAATCCACGCGATACAAATCAACCGGAAAAATAGCCAGAAATACTTGGCTAAGTTGGCTATGAATTGCCTCTCGGGTGGCTATTCCTGGCCCATTCGGAGGGAGGAATTTCTTCATCATCATGCAAATACCGGAGCGATAAGGAAATCCTGTCGCTAGAATCGCGGCTTCCCATCAGCAGATCTCAAGGCTCCTTCCTTCGCCCATCTCGACAGAAAAATGGTCGGTAAATTAACATTATGCATTAATTTCCTCAGACGTAAATTTACCAAACGCAAACATGGCGACGTAAACAAAACGCTGAGTGACAGCCCCCTTCCCCCCCCCCCCCTCTCTACCTTCACCTAAGCTCCCTCAAGGACGCAGAGTAAGTCTGTAAACACGAGAGAGAGAGAGAGAGAGAGAGAGAGAGAGAATAACTGTTGTTAGATTAAGGTGGTTTGTATCAGTGCAGTTCTAACACTGGCTCTCATGAGCTTATCAAACACACAATATATATATATATATATATATATATATATATATATATATATATATATATATATATATATATAAGGGCCAGAAGGATGTTTTAGGTTCTTTTCCCTCGTTTATCTATCTGTTGTTAGCAGGAACATTTTGCGCAAAGTTGACCTTGTGATTAATAACGAAAGATTACTTCTGCAAAAGATAAGAGCATAACGTTTCTCGGATAAGGGAATATTTCATGAGTGAACCGCTTCAGCCTTGG
>NC_061088.1:24517099-24529599 GCF_015104395.2 Macrobrachium nipponense | reverse complement strand
TCTCTCTCTCTCTCTCCGGAAAATTTTCCTAAATTAGCTAGAAGATGGTCCCAGATTACATCAGTTTATCAATCTCTGTTTCTACCTGTGTAATTATCTTGCCTAAGAAATAATCCAAAACCTCACCCATTTCCCCAAATGCATCTACGCATGATTAATACCTTCAGGCTCCGTGATATATCAATTATCGTCCCGTAGCAATACCAGCAAATAGAGCAACACAAAAACAGCTAAAAACGACCTTGTGATGGCTCGTCAGAGGGTCGAAAATAGCCCGCCGGGTGAGTCAATGAGCTTGAACAGCCCAGTCTGGGAGGGGGTCAGCTGGTCTGGCCCCCAGTTGGCAGACATCTTGACAACGAGGTTTGTCATGATTTTCTGTTCCCGACCTACGCCGCCCAGAAGTCAAAGGCCGTGAATCATCGGCCAGAGGACTGAAGTCATTCTCCGAATTTCTAAATAAATTACCCTCGGGTCAAACGTGAACAAAGACACGAGATAAACATAAATATTTGCTTGTAGGAAGAATGTGATTTCAAACTATTCTTCAAGGAACATTTCTCGGCACCAACTGATGCTGCTGCAGTTGCTACCTTGGGGTAAAGCATTTGTCTCATTTCCTGATTAAAATTAAGTATTAGTTTAAATAAGATGGTATATTAATTCAAGATTATGTATTGTTTGATTATCACTAGGAAATCATATGTAGCTCGATTATTAATTAAAATATGCATAAACACCAAGAAGCTACGACTTTTATGGTGGCCAATCGCTCATGCCAGTCTTTAGCAAATGGGTAATTATATAAAAAATGGCGTACATTCCTCTGTACATATACAATCTACCTGCAATAAATAACAATCATGACAACAAAAACAGCATAGTCATGAAGCAGGGTACTGACCTTAAATGGAACTCAGTTTATAGCCTTGACTCATCAGAGATTCTTTCCTGACAAGACTGACGAGTAAATCATTAAGACATCATTGTCTCCATACATAAAGAAAGATTTAGAAGTCTGCGTTTACAGATATGAGGTCATTCAAGTCATATCACTCGAACGTTTCACATCTGTTTGCGTTATATAAGCAATTCAGATCCTCGTTTATTTAAATATACATTTATTGAAAAACTTTCTTGCTTAACAAAATTGTCGATACGCAAGTAAGTCACAAAAATTAAAATTAAAACGTCTGCTATGAAATGTTGCCCGAAATTAATAAAAAAAAAATAAGTAGTAGTAAAATAAGCAAAGAAAGTTAAATACAATAAATTATGCAATGATACATAGCTGCTTCTAGATGTGTGTTTATCATTCATTTTTCCTCTACCATCGCTGCATTAACTCTAGATTTCACGAGACAGCAAGAAGTCCTCCCACCGTAGTATTGACAACCCGCCAACACCCTCTCGACAAGGCAGACTCCCCTCCCTTCCATATCCTTCCCCCTTCCCCTTCCCTCCTCTCCCCTATCAGTGCGTACCCACCATTCCCCCTCCCATTCCCTCACTAACCACCACCCTTCCCTTTCCTGTCACCAAATCCCAACCCCTCCCCTTCCCATATCCTGAACAGTTCATCTCCCCTTCCCCTTCGCTTATATCTCACACCCCTACCCAGACAAATTCTCCCCCCCTCCGTCCCCCACGAACCTCCACTTCCCCAATCACCGCTGGCTGCAGCACAAGCAGCAGCAATGCTGTGCCAGTGTGGTGTGACCTGGCGAGATCAAAAAGGGCCGTCAGAACGTCTCGCGCCATCTCTGTGCGACGAGACGTTACTCGCCACTTCTCCTCAACTTACGAGATTTATTGGTGTATTTGTTTTGGTTACACAGATTAATCAATTGGCTTTGGACGCCACGGCAGCCAGCGCTGGGTCTCATAAGTGGTGTGTCAGGCGATTCGCGAAACCCAAGGAGAGAGCGTGTCAGCGAATGGCGGCTAAATCCGAAGTTGATCAAATAAAATACAAGCCAACTATTGCATGAACTTTAAAACGTCATTCATATGAATGACGTCATGAATGTAAGATTCAGGGAAGACATTTTCTACGAAATAAGGGGGAGGAAAATAATGACTAAATACTGGCATCTTTTAAGAAAGAGGTCATGACGCCAGAAACAAAAAAATTGTAAGGAAAAAATACACTAAACGAGAGAGAGAGAAGAGAGAGAGAGAGAGAGAGAGAGAGAGAGAGAGAGAGAGAGAACTTAAAATAAAAATGTATTAATTAAAATGACTTTTTAGAATCGAGCTTAGATCTGTTCTTGTACGAAATGCTATCTTCATATATTCATTCGACAAAACAAATAAAAAATATCCCTTAATGAAGAGAGAGAGAGAGAGAGAGAGAGAGAGAGAGAGAGAGAGAAATATTCCCGTCACGGAATGAGATACAGATTTTACTATTCTAAAACAAATGCTCGAGACGGCGCGGCCGCAGTCTTCTGCACCCCTGCTGCCACATGGCCGTCCCTGGTATTACTGATGATTAAAATCTTTGTCTTCTCAGCACGTCCTGCTCGCTTTATGGTGGCTTGTGGTTGAGGACACTCGTTTGCGATCCGTGGTGGTGTCACTCTGTCTGCGCCTGTCTGTGTCTGTCAAGTTTCCTCGAACAAGACCTGCATGGGTCACTGTCGATGTATTATCTGTCTGTATGCATGACTGTAAGTGGTCAAGTGGTTTGCATAAGGTCTGCAGTTTTATTATTATTATTATTATTTTTGTTATTTGGGAAAAACTCTCTATCGCGAGAGTATATATAATGTTCTAAGAGGTCGACAATAATAAAATATGTTGCGAGGTCGTTTATAATTTTCGCAACATTTTTTATTATTATTGGACTTCTTAGAACATTATTATTATTATTATTATTATTATTATTATTATTATTATTATTATTATTATTATTATTAGTTAAAAATGCCATTCAACTTTCGAAGCTTCCACATATCAGGGGGCATATTTGAAAAAAGAAAAAAAACAGTGAAGACAATAAATAAATAAATAAATAATAAATAATAATGTGTGTGTGTGTGTGTGTGTGTGTGTACGTCGACCCCAAAGCCGTTAACCTTTAAAATAATCTCACGAGCAAACATAAGAGCTGATGTCTGCGTGTATCAGTACGAGAATATTTGATGGGTTGTAAGGAGGGGAAGAAGCCATGAGGAGGAGGAGGAGAAGAAGAGTTAAAAAGGAGAAGAGGAAAAAATAAAAGTGAGGGGACACTGGTGGTTACAAGCAACTGCTGTGGCATAGCCCGAATGTCACATCATATGTAGTCTTACTCACCGGACCGCTTGTTTACCTGGGCCGGTGTCCAGCCAGAAGGGCTCTCTCTCTCTCTCTCTCTCTCTCTCTCTCTCTCCGTACGGCCGCAGCACCACTGTCTTTACGGCGAACTGATTATTATGACAATTGTTATTTCCTATAAAATAAAATACAAATTATTACTTTTATTTATTGCACGGTATGGCATCTAACCCAAAACGAACCAACCGAACCTAACTTCTGGGCTATTTTTGAACCATCGCTGCCCGTTTAATCGACCCTATATGTACCCACCTCTACACCTATTCCTTCCTTCCTTCCTTCCCCAACGCAGCGGGGAGATACAGTTGGAAGGAAAAAAATAATAATAAAAAAAGGAAGGGGGAGTGGGAATGGAGGGGAAGAGAGGAGGATGGATGGGGGGGGGGGTGTCAATGGTGCCAAGGGCGATGCCGTCGAGTGTGTCGGGTGCCATGTGTCAGATGCCATGCACACACACACACACACACACACACGAGTGCTGCCTTCTATGCTATGCTGCTTTGAGCTGCGTCACTGCTATAATTAGCAGCCGAGCTGAAAGCTATTTACACATATAAGTGGATTCTCTGGCTCGCGCATTCCACGTTTAAGGTGCGTATCTATAGAACGTGGCCCACCTGCAGACAAGACACCCGTCCACAAATACAAACGTACTCGCGACACCTAATTATGTAAAATGTTTATGTAAATATCAGATTATAAAAATTTCTGTCCTTGTCCGTCAACGCATGTGATAGTGTTCAAGTATCTGTCAACGAATTATTCTGCGTTACAGTGTCATGGGTTTATATATATATACAAACACACTCGTGTATGTAGTATATAAGAATCCACACAAGGCTTATCGCATTAAAACCCGAGCATTACTTGAAATATTAACATCTGGTCTTCTCCCAACTATGTAACGCATATGGTTTAAGAACGATCCACATCCCTCATCTCTGGAGATTCTTCAAAGATGCTAATGCTATTAAAACGGAGACGTGGTTTAAGTTGGTGATTGAAATCGGGGTTTAGGAGGAATCGGCGGCGATCAAAGGCTGTGTTTACATAACTGACTCCTGTCTCGAATTATGTTCTCTGCGGGAGACTTGCGGACTTCCGCTGAAGTATACCGTCCATGAATGTATTGGTAGGTTTTAATTAAGTAGGATATTATGGAAGTATGTGTCTTTGAAAATGTAGGGGGGAAACTCTTGGATACGAAAGCCGCCTACTAAGTATTAATACTGTCTATTGATTGACTTTTGAAGAATGACCATTTTATATTTATTTGTCATCCTATATATATATGTATATATATATACATAATATATGTATATATATATATATATATATATATATATATATATATATATATATATATATATATATATATATATATATGATATATATATACGTGTGTGTCTGTGTGTGTTGGTAGACCTAGGAAATCGGACCACATTTGTTAAAATTCATAGATAAGAAATTTACTTACTTATATTATATTTTTAGAGGAAGTTTTGTCCCCAGTGACTGAAATATACTCAAGAACAATCAATTTGACTGAAGCAAAACTTCCCCATCTGAGAAAATAATAACCCGACGTTATTGTTCTTTTGGGTCCTTTTCCGGGGGTAAAATGTGTCCACCCACAAGCCTCTGATATTAAATAAAAATCGTCACGCGTGATCCACGACTCTGGAAACTTATTGTGCATGGGTACACCCCAGAATACACAGCCTGATTCATCGGAAGGGACTTGTTACGGGCAACAGTGGGTGTACAATGGGTTGAATGGCATACCAACCAATTCTAATTGACAACCATGCCTTGTTCCTGCAACTCCTCTCCCTCCCCCCCCCCCTCCCCCCACCCCTACCCCCCCACGCCCACCCAACACAAGCGCTCACTACCATACCCACACCTCCAAAGAAAATCCTACACTCCTGCAGATCCCTTCTGCGCCTCCCCTCCCCTTTTATATACTACTTACCCATAGATCTGTCTCAACCTGAATCTTGGCCCCGTCCCCCCGACCCGTTTAACAGACATCGTACAACACTCGTTTCGACGATGTCAGCGAACTTCGCCCTGCCCGGTGACACTTTAACAAGGAGGGTATACCACCTCGGTATACCCAGGTGCCACGCAAAAGTTCCCCTGTACACCTTATAAGTGGCCGTTGAAAACCGACAAAGAACTGAGGTGCCCCTAATGGAAAGCGACGTCGTGTTTCTTTGAGATTCTAGGCGAAGTTAAAGCTCTCTCTCTCTCTCTCTCTCTCTCTCTCTCTCTCTCTCTCTCTCAAAGTGTGGGAAAGAAGATACAATTCTGTCGTGTCCTCCTCCTTGCGTGAAAGCAACCTTCTCTCTAATGTCCTACTTGTGGAGAACAACTTCCTCTCTCTCTTCTCTCTCTCTCTCTCACACACACACACACACACACAAAAAGTCGTTAATCACGTAACTTACTAATCTGTTCACTCTGACAGTATTCAATTTACCGGTTCACCCTATCAGATAATAGACCTATTTGGGTCTAACTGAATCAATTAAAGTGCTAATTGCTCCAGCAATTTATTACTTTAAACTTGTTTTCCTTCCTTCAAAATAATATGAGCAAGAAACTAACATAAGTGACAAATAATTTACCAGAATGTTTTTAAGGTAAAACAGTATAAGAATCAAGAGACTTGTAATGAGAGAGGAGAGAGAGACAAATAATTTACCAGAATGTGATCAACGGTCAACAATCCAAGAGACTTGAATGAAGAGAGAGAGTAGAGATCGGTAGAGAAGAGGAGATGAAGGAGGAGAGAGAGAGAGAGAGAGAGGTTTATTGTTATCTAATGCTACGTTAGCACTAATCCATTAAGCGTCAAAAGAATAGTGATACTTTGGACTTTTGTAAGTTGTTCCTATCGCATCTAATAATTTCAGTGAAATTTAGACAACTAAACTTATGAAAATATTAATATGTTCATTACAGATTCACAATTACTTTTGAGAACTGAAATCTGACGTAGAAAAATAAATGTTTATTGTTAAGTTGTGCGAAAAAAATGCATAATATTGTAACCTCTAAAAAATTTCATGTCAATAATTAAAAAATTAAGGATAAAGTCGCAATTTAAAAAATACATAACACTGTACCCTGTCTTGAATTCCATGTCAGTACCAAGAAAAAAATTAAGGAAAGAATCGCTATTAAAAAATGCATAATATTGTAACCTGTTTTGAATTTCTTACCAATAATAAGAAAATAAAAAATAACCTGTTTTGAATTTCTTACCAATAATAAGAAAATATAAAAAATAAGGAAAGAACTACAATAAAAAAAAATATGCAAATATTTGTAACCTGTTTTGAATTTCACGTCAGTGCAAGAATATAAAAAGAAGGAGTTAATCGCAATTAATCGAAGCTGCGATACTGAACTCGAATCGTAATTCCTTTCCACTCCATTGAACAGATCAAACCCCAAAACGCAACACTGCATCATTCCGGGCAACTCTTCAACTGCAAGCGATTCGTCTCACTCGTAAATTTCAACCCTTCACAAAATGAAATGCAGAGAAAAATAAAAAAAGAAAGGAAAGCGAAAAAAAACCTGTTTCCTCCCTTCGGTTTCTCTTTTATGACGCCTTCCTTTTCCCTCGTTTAGTTTTTCATTATTTGCATGATTCTAAGTTTTTTTTTCTTTCGCATCAAATGCTTTCCGTGGGAAAGCCTCATCACAATTTTAACGAACTTCTTCCACGTAAGTGGAAAGGCAAAAATAAAGAAAACGATCGATTTGGGCAAAATTATTCTCTCTCTCTCTCTCTCTCTCTAAACCAAGTCTCTTTCTTCCATGAAGATTCGTCTTTCACTCCTTTGTCAACCTCGATATGCATGACACACCAGCAGTCATGATAATCCCATTCTTAACTCTCTCTCTCTCTCTCTCTCTCTCTCCTCTCTCTCTCTCTCTCTCTTCTCCGCTCCGCTCGGCATATGTGTGTATGCATGTTACACGTCAATGTATCCATTTGTAAGAGAACAATACATCAGACTTAAAAAGACAAGAGATAATAACACAAATAATTCTTAGCTTTCTATCTATACTTCCCCATGTGTGGGTGCACAAGCCGGGAAACGTACATCAGTTGGGCTGTCTGGGGGACAACAAAAAACAATGAGAAATTAAAACATAATTAACTAAACAGCCAACGAACCACCTGGATATCACGACAACCAAACATAGGACAGCCTCTTTGATATGTAACCACGGAAGCCTACAGTCTTATTAGACGCAATCTCATCTACAGTGAAGAAAAAAAAAGTGTAAACATTTCCTACAAGGCAGAGGTGACTGTGGAAGCGCAGTGCGGTTAAGCTAATTATGCATTGATGGAGAGAGGAGAAGATGAGAGAGAGGGAGAGACGGAGGAGAGAGAGAGAGAGAGAGAGAGAGAGGAGAGAGCTAGCTACCACACTAGCTATAAATGAATATTCGAAAGACTGAATAAATACGAAGGAACTATAACCTCTGATTTATATAAATATATATTATATATATATATATATATATATATATATATATAGATATATATATATATAGTAAATATATAATATATATAATATATATATATATATATATATATATATATATATATATATATAACTATAGATATATATATATATATATATATATATATATAGAGAGAGAGAGAGAGAGAGAGAGAGAGAGAGAGAGAGAGAGAGAGGGGAGGGGAAAAAATGTTGCCGGAAGAGCGGGAATGACATGCATGGGGCTGCAGTGACGTCATCTACCCCCGAGTACTAATCCCATTGCACGCCATTGCAGTTATATTAGGTCAAATTATGTTTCGATCACTCTCGCCGGGTGGTTGCGCGCGTAAATCATCGAGATCTGCTTGTTCGAAGGCGTGACCGAGTGCGTCACTTTCGTCAAGAGCGATTTTTTTTTTTTGGGCGGGGGGGGGTGTGGGGGGGGGGTTGAGGGAAAACAAGGGATACAAAGAGGCAAGATGTGGAAAAATACAACTTCTTTTGAAACATGAAGAAATCCCAGTGGTTCTGAAAGGTGAAAGGACTGAAAGGGGAAATTGAAGTGATAAGCAAACGTGGGAAGAAGAAAAATAACAATAGTAGACGATATACAAAGCTGGCAGAGTAAAAATACCTTTCTAGTAAAAGGGAAAAATTTTAATGTTACACAATATAATAACAAAAAGCAAAAAGGAAATGTTATTGTTATAAAGAGGTAAGGAAATGAAAAATACTAATTAATTTAAATGCAATGGCAAGGTATAGAGGAAATATGACAATTTAAGAATAAAAGGAAATCCCAGTGTTATAGTAGGGATAGCATATATATAAAATAAAGTTAATTCAATGTTATTGCTACACAAAGGGAGGCAAGACAATAGTAACAAACAGCCTAGCAATATGAACAGGTAATTTCCTCGGGACACTAAAGAAATGAAAAATTAATTCTAAATTACAAAAGCGATCTCATTGTAAATAAAAAAAAAAGTAATTAAGCTTCCAATTTTCCCTCCCTATTCACGCAGACTGATGTCTTTTGTCTTTGCCCCCTTGTCTAATTATAACATAAGTTATCTCTAATTAATTTATTTCGGGCCTTCATCCCCAACACAATGAGATGATTACTGCTGCAGTAAATGCTGCTTCATGGCCTCATAATGTGCGTGAGAGTTGATGCTTCTTACCATTATATTTTTTCCCTTTTCTTTGACTTTATCGAACCAAGAACTACACAATGGACTCGAGTAAAAAATAAATAAATAAAAAGAGTGGCTTTCTTAAACTCACTCCGGCATCCAGACTTAATTAATTTAACGAAGCATGATGTTCAGTAAAAACAAATTACGCTCACCAGAAGTTTTCTGTGCATGCATGACAGCATGATAGATACATGTATTTGAACAGAAGAATTCAAACATTACAGGCTTCAATACGGTATAATTCCACTCGGTATGCCAGTTCAAAGTGCAAATACTTGTTGATTATTAACTGCCGCTTCAAAGCATTCATGCTCCTACGTATGCTAGTCAAAGTCGAAGAAAAAAATTTGCCGGTTTGATGCTTACAAGAAGAGAGCAGTTAAGAACTCTCTCTCTCTCTCTCTCTCTCCACCATGCATGGGAGCAAAACGTGTGCATCCGTCAGGGAGCTAACAAGCACAGGGGACATGTGAAACAGACAGGGCTGAGGAGTTACCCAAGGGAAAATGATTAAACAAGAATCACGCACCGAAGAAAATGAGAAACACGGAACTCGTCCCTCGGTGAAATATTAATGTTTTCATAAAAACACTGGGGAAAAAAAAGGCGGAAATAAAGCCTGTATGGAAGAAGAGACAGACACTAAAAGAAACATATTAACATCACGACGAAAAAATATGTAGAGGGAGAGATTAATTATAAATCAAGTGGTAAAAAAGAAAAAAAAATATATAAAATAAATTCCAGGAAATGAAACGCCGTAAAAAAAATTACAAGAAACGTCAAAAAGATAGAATGAAATAAAAAAAATAGAAGACTCTTATTCCTAAGACACGTAAGAAATACATAATCCCTCTCATTGCAATCGCGGGGAATCCATTTTCTACAAAGAAAAAAGAAAAAAAAAATAAAAAAAAGAAAGGGGAATTACTATAAAAAAAACGCCGCTTATAAAAGTTAGGAAGATGGACGGTAGGGGGTGGGGTGGGGGTGGTGTTTAAGGAAGGGTGACTTTAAAACAGAGGAAAGACTGAAAGAGGAGCATTGAGGAAGAGAGGAAATAGCAATGAAGGTGCGAAGAGGAGGAGGAGGAGGAGGAGGAGGAGGAGGAGGAGGAGTTAAAAGGTTACCCTAGAGGTTGAGATCCAGTCATGCAGGGGCAGGTTAAAGAGGCCTTAAGGTGTCATGCGCCTTCCATGACAGCCCTAGCGGCCCGATCTAACGGACAAGAAGAGAAGAGAAGAGAAGAGAAGAGAAAGAGAGAGGAAAGAAGACCGGCGTGCTTAGAGAAACTATGAGAACTGAGGCGAAACGAACACACAACACAGGAGAAAACTGGAGAAGAAAGAGATAACAACATAAGACAAACGACTGGAAATAGAAAACCAGGGAAGAGAAAAGAAGAGAGATACATTTATGACAGAGAAGACTGCAGAGAAAACAGGGAAAGAGGAGGGGATTAAGCATAAAAATGTCAAGGATAAGAAACGGAAAGAAAACAAATGATAGGAATGACAGAAATGACCAGAAATAATTAAAGGAGACTAGAGGAATTTAAAAAAAAAGTGAGAAACGAATTATATGGAAAGTGATTTCAATTATTCGGATAAAAGGGAGATACAATAATGGTATAAAAGAGGATTGAGAAAGTGATAAAGAATTAATAAATGTTTCCAAAAGGGGGAAGAGTTGAAGGACCACAGGGAATATGTAGTGAATGTTATAAAGGATTGAATGTAATCAAAATATAAAACAAGGAACTATTGGTTAATTAATAATGATAATAAATATCCAAGAACGGTTATGTGTGTGTCAAACCTAAATACTAACCACCCCATCCCCCCAAAAAAATTTAAATATAATCTATGCAAATCTGAAAGAAAATAAACAGCATCAAGACCCCAAAAACTTCCTTCATAAATCGAGGCCAACAGAAGGCATGAAAATGCGCTTCCTTGATCAAACGAGGGCCGAGCCGGGAATAGCAACGAAGCCATTAATAATCGAAACCGAGGTCGGGCTAGAGGTCAAGAGAGGTCACAAGGGTTCCGGTCCATTTGACGGCAGGTGTCCTTATCACCGAAACCCTTTCGAGTGATCGGACTTTAAATCTATTCTTGGCGCGTAGGTAATGGAGCTTTAGAAGGTGCGTGTGAATTCTTTAAGCAACTGAGGTTTGGATTTAAAAAGTTGGAAGGGAACGAAGTTAGAATTTACTGATAGTGGTATAACGCAGGGTAATTAGGTGTGACCAAAACATTAGTGTTCTAATTAAATATATACCTATAAATATCGGTCTATGGCAAAGTACAGTACGTTGAAAAGAGTCGTATTTAGAGGCAGAGTATATATATAATATATATATATACATATAATATATATATATATATATATATATATATATAATATCTGCCTCTGTAAATACGACTCTTTTCAACGTATTGTATTTTGTAGATCGGTATTTATAGGTATATATTTAATTGGAACAATTTTTTATGGTCACCTACTACCTTACGTTATATAATATATATCCTATATATATATCTATATATATATATATATATATATATATATATATATATATATATATATCGTGTGCGTGTGTGTAATACTTTAGTATATCCCATATTGAGGAAACGCGCAAATGTGACCTGAAGAGCAAAGTCACCCCAAGGCTTCCCAAATCATGTCCTTAACCATAAACATGCAAGGGACAAGCTGAGCCCACAAGCACGGATGTCTAAGTAGGTAATAAATAGACTTGACGAAGGCAAGTCGAATGCCCATAACGGGTAAGACCATGAAGGACAAATCTGAATGACAGACTTCGTGATAACTAATCCTTCACGTGCCGGACGTGAGAGGGAGAGAGAGAGAGAGATTGAGAGAGAGAGAGAGAGAGAGGAGAGGCTTCTTAATTAATATAGTTCCTAATACCACAAATACTATAATTTCATATAATGGTGTAGAGAGAGAGAGAGAGAGAGAGAGAGAGAGAGAGAGAGAGAGAGAGAGAGAGAGCAAATTTTGTATTAAAATGAAAACTGCGAATTTTTATCTCGCAAAATAAAATAATAAAATCTCTCGCACGAAATTAAAAGAAATGAAATTGTAATGATGATATATAGAAAAAAAACCCTCTTTTTATTAGCAACCGATGATGGAAAAACAGGGAAAGAAAAAATATTATACATGTCGACTCCCTTCGCATAACATAAATAACTGCATACATTCAAAACTCCGGCCATTCTTTTTCTTTTTAAATCCTCGTGCTCAGGGCTTCGCCAAAGTGGCGGACGAGAGAGAGAGAGAGAGAGAGAGAGAGAGAGAGAGAGAGAGAGAGAGAGAGAGAGAGAGAATTTACAAATCAGGAAAAGCAAAACCTGTTGTGATAACGGGGCATTCAGTAAGGGATTATAACTGAAACAATATGGACATCTAAAGC
>NC_061088.1:24497099-24512099 GCF_015104395.2 Macrobrachium nipponense | reverse complement strand
AATTTGGATGAAATCAACCGATGACTTAATGAGATACTTCGCGAAAAGGCACAAACAGACAGACAGACAAACGGATGATTACATAACCTGCATCTAACTTCACTAGCGGAAAACAACAAAGCACCTCCAACAGCTGTGCATCTCAATTATAAGAGAGAGAGAGAGAGAGAGAGAGAGAGAGAGAGAGAGAGAGAGAGAGAGAGAGAGAGAGAGATTCCCTCATACTATAAACAAGGACGTACGCTGACACAACATCGGAGGAATGACGTGAATCTGCAACAACGGGATCTCAACAATGCAGGAATTTTCTCCTGCTGCCGTTTTATAAGTGAAAAGAGAAGAGAGAGAGAGAGAGAGAGAGAGAGACTTAAAGCTTTAACTTTGGTCAATTTTCCAAATTAATAAGTAGTAATAAAGCTTGCTTCAAGTTATAACCTTCAGGATTTTTGTTCCCTTTGCTAATGAATAAAGGAATAATAATTTTTCAAAATTAATCGTGATTGAAAATCTGTATAAATCAAAACAATTCTTTTTCATGGAAAAAACTTTTAATAAAACTAATACAATAATACAATGAATTGGCATAAATAATGGTTACTTAACAACAACAACAACAACAACAAAATAAATAAATACATAAAATCAACAAAATGAAGAGAACAAAATGAGAGTAAAAAATAACATGAACCGGACAAAACTAAAAGACTTTAATTAAGATCAAGAGTAAAAGTCTTGGAGAGAAAAAGGTAAATTAGATTAATACAAGAAACAATGAGACACCAAGTAAAAACAAATAAAGAAAAGGAAGAGAATTCCAAGAAACGCGAGAAAACATCTGAAGGGACAAAACAGAAGAAAGATGTAAAAATGTTAATTCAGTGGTGTCATCTGCTGAAGATAATCGAGTGCAGTAAACATTTTCTCGATTATTTTCGTCCCGTGTCCACTGGCTGACTGACTAAACCTTTCCTCATTTGGCGCAGACCTTTCAGCTTATTGGGGTACCGCCTTATTCAACAAATATATAGATACACACATGCTACAAACTATATATAATATATATATATATATATATATATATTATATATATACATATATATATTCATACACAAACAAAAGTGAAAGTATCAATTATTTCACAAAATCATCCATACACCCCTCTTCCCCCAAGAAATAACACCTGCAAAATACCGAACACCTACCCCCGTTGGTATCTCCACGAAAGTGAAAACCACACACACACACACACACCTGTTCGACCCAGCCCAGCAACTTCCTACCAACCGTCAAATAGAATACAAGTGTTTCCAAAGGAAAGTATCTGGCGTTGTTGGGAGTCCTCCGAACTTGATAATGTGTATGTAAGCACCTCAGAGTCTAAACAGGAGCATGATAATTAGTGTGAAAATATAAAAGGCGAGACTTATAGTATGAAGAGTGCGAAGCCCCAAATACCCTCAAGGTCGAAGAACTCGTAAGACTTAATTTCCCCGTGGCCCCAACGTCGATCGATACCTGCGCGTACCAACTGAGTGAGTGGCCTTCATTTACTTTGCACCAATTTGGGCAAGTTCTTTTGCCTTGGGGGCGTACGCGGTGATTTACATCTGCTTTTAGCACTTGGTCATTAACGTCACAGGGGCTGGCTTCGAGCTAGTAGCCGAGTTGTTTGCAAATTGTTCTCTTCTTATTTTTTTTTTCTCCTCAGTGATCTTTATGTAGAAAGTTGTGTTAGGAAGAAAGCAGGTGTTTTCTCTTTACTCTTTCCCTATTTTTGAGCCTGTTTTTACTGTCTCTTTCTGGGAAATGAACGACTCTTCTAGATTTGCATTCTTTTTCTATTACCCTTTATAGTCTTTCATGGCCGCTGCATGTATTTTTTACCAATGGCATCGACGTCAATGGCTTTCCATATTATGATGCCACAAAATATTCAATCAATCATTGAGTAAATCGTATTCTCTATCTCCCTCTAAATATGGAAAATATGATATCGAGCTGGGAAAGATGATGTCAAGCTGGAAAAGATGATCTGGAAAAGATGATGTCAAGTTGGAAAAGATGATGACACGTTTAAAAAGATGATGTCAAGCTGGAAAATACGTCAACAAAATGAGTCATATTTAAAATATTCAATATCTGCAGTGTCCTGAAACACATAAGAACCCATGCAATGCCCAGGATACTTTACTTTACTGGCTGATGAAATTAAGGTCCCAACCGTCAAATCTTCACTGAAGAACACCTCAGCATCTACAGATATCTGACATCTACTTCAAGACGACATTTCTTGTAACTATGAAAATATTTACAGCAACAGCATGACCCCAAAGTCAACATATTTGGGGGGGGGGGGGTGGAGGAGGAGCTATTCCCTCCCGGTTTCTTAGGTTGTATTTTTAGTTTGACCAAATATGTAATTTGCTTTCTATATAAAATCGTGCATCAAATGAATTATGATGAGAATAAATAAATCTATAATTAGATTGAATTCATATTCCGTGAAGATTTATTACTGAGATTTTAATTCAAGCGAAGTTTGCATCAACAACATACGTCAATCACCGGTTGCCTTATTTGTTGCGACGCAAGATTAAAGTGAATAACCCAACCAAACCAAATCAATCACCATAAAAAAATTAATAACCGCAGTATAAACACAATCCACAAGCACCCTGACCTCTCCCACAACCTTTCCCCACACTGTGGAAAGCCGTGATTCCCAAACGGACCTCGCGAAAAACAACAACTTCCGTCTGCGGATGTGGGCGCATACGTATGCATAAATGCATACGCTGAATGCGGATAATAGCGGCAAAAGTCTTATCGATCGTTCCATCTTAATAGAATAAGCCCGATGAATATGCAGGAGAGGCGTTATATAATAACAAATGTTTGGGATCTACTCGGCGGAATCGATTCGGTGCCTTAAGTTTGGGTTTATTTTCATTGGCGTCTTATCATGTTGGAGAGGAGAAATGTTTTAAATGGACAGTGCGATGTGTGTGTAAGTATGTATGTATGTGTGCTATGTGTAACACACAACAAACATACATATATATATATATATATATATATATATATATATATATATATATATATATTATATATATATTGTAGACATAATACTCTACTTATGCACATTCTGATTAAATATTCCAGTTATCCCGTTTCATACTCGCTCTCTCTCTCTCTCTCTCTCTCTCTCTCTCTCTCTCTCTCTCTCTCTCTCTCTCTGTCTCTGTCTCTCTCTCTCGCTCTTTTCATAGTCATCTGACGATAGCCTCGGAGAAAGAGGAAGTAAATGCTTTAAAAGGAATGTAAAAAAATCACCAAATAATAATAATAATAATAATAATAATAATAATAATAATAATAATAAGAAGAAGAAGAAGAAGAAGAAGAAGAAGAAGAAGAAAAGGAAGAAGAAGACGGAAAGCACCAAGAGCAGTGAAACAACAATAACACAAGAGCAGCAACAGACAATGCTTTAGTGAAGCAGAGTTCACGGAGGTAAATCATAACACTAGGTAAAACCACTCGCAGCCGTAACGAGCAGCATGACTAACAAGTCTGGGCCGCACACCTGACGAAATATTAAAACCACCAAGTACACACAAGCAACAGGTGTCGCCCGGGAGGAAGGAAGGAGGAGGAGGAGGAGGAGGAAGGGGTGAATCGACAAACGCAACTGTTTCGGTGATAACAAAATAACACGTTGCTTTTGTTTCCAGATGCGCTGATATCACAGTGTGTCCCATTCACAATAATAGTTTACAACGTCAGCAATGATAACAATGGTGTTTTAATAACGGATTGGTGAAGATAGTTATCGTGATGATAACATGATAACACTCTTATGCAAGGAAAGTATCTTTGGGCATTTGACAGTTCGGTTACAGGAGGTGACACAGATCGATTCTTTTATCTTTCATAATTATATATATATATATATATATATATATATAGATAATATATGAATATATATATATATATATATAATATAATATATATATATATATATATATATATATATATACAGAGAGAGAGAGAGAGAGGGAGAGAGAGAGAGAGAGAGAGAGAGGAGAGAGAGAGAGAGAGAGAGAGAGAGAGAGAGAGGGGGCTAAATAAGAGAAAGAGTGAAACTTACTTTCTGGAGATGAGTCACTTTACCTTACAAAACAAACAACCCCCTCTCTCTCTCTCTCTCTCTCTCTCTCTCTCTCTCTCTCTCTCTCTCTCTCTTTAATTGACCCGAACGCCTTCCAACTGCGTTCCGCAAACTCACCCACTTGCAATTGACTCATCCTAACTCAAGATGTCCATTCTAACCGGGTGACATCGCCGACGCTTTTGGTCTTTCCCGAGAGAGAGAGAGAGAGAGAGAGAGAGAGAGAGAGAGAGAGAGAGAGAGAGAAATTCTCGCGTGCCCTCTCACGAACACAAACACGGTGTACACACACACACACACATATATAAACACACGGACGCAAATACCACGTGCTACAAGGCATCCTTGTTATTTAAGGGGAGGACTGAAAATAAATTGATTTTGGGTCAACATTTTACAATCGTATTTACGTTTAAAATTGTTTTTGCATCTTAAACTCGTTTACATTTTAAAATTGTACTTACATCTTAAAACTGCATTTACATTTAAAAAATTAAATTTTCATTCTAAAACGAGTTACTATAAAAACAACCACTGCACATGCTACGGTTACGATGCATCTTGATTATCCGAAGGGGACTAAAATTATTTAATTCTATATCGATTTTTGTTTAGGATTACAAGATGATGACAAAAATGCTACCTGGACTTGATAAGATGATTCTTTCTAGATGATGAAAATTTGAGTTTTTTTGTTCGATTTTTTTTTTATTTTATCTTTTTTTGTCATTAAGCTTTTAAGGGGAATGAATACACTAGGATAAATGAGAAAAAATGTGAATAACACTTTATTTCAACTTCCTTGCCCACTGCCAGCAAATAAGAGCTTTTCTCATTAATAAAATATATAATACAATTTCCTAACAGCTGCTTAGCTTGAACCGAAGTAAAATTAAGTTTTAATAACTTCATAGAACCTTGGCATAATCAAATATTGAATTAAAAAAAAAAGAAAAAAATGTCTGGGTTACATAAATTATATATCATCGTTTTCATAAAATGAACATTAACAAAAAAAGATTTCTGAAAATGTTACACCCTCGAACTAAGATGTCCAGATGACACACTTCCTTTGAATAACCTTTCTCTCTCTCTCTCTCTCTCTCTCTCTCTCTCTCTCTCTCTCTCTCTCTCTAGGCTGTGGTAGCCATGTTTTCCTTATCTTTTTTCCCGGTCGGTAAAAGCGTGCGGGTTCCCGAGGCTTCGCTCCAGGGGGAGAGGGTAGGTAGGAGGGAGAATCCCCAACATTATTACATATATATTTGCATCACCCACGCAGAATCATTCTCCTTGCTCATGCTTATGTAAAATCTCATACTTCGACAAGGAGGAGGAAAGGTCGGATGGCAAAGGTTGAGGATTATGTACACATTATTTATATACATACTATATTAATACATTTATATATATACGTATATAATATATATAATCTGGTATATATATATATTATATATCTTATATATGTATCCACCAACCTACTTGTATATATATATATATATATATATATATATATATATATATATATATATATATATATACATATATATATGTGTGTGTGTGGTGTGTGTGTGTGTGTGTGTGTGTATACATTTTATATATTTACACACACACACACACATATAATATATATGTATATATATATATATATATATATATATATATATATATATATATATATATACCATTGCAAATGGAAACACACTATAAAAGTCACATGCTGAGGGCGAGAAGAAAAATGCCCCATCTTGTCAATACCACTAAGCAAAAAAAAAAAAAAAAAAAAAAAAAAGAAAGTAAAGTAAACCTAACCGGTAAGCATCAAGCAACAAATGAAACATCTTTCGCAAGGAAGAAAAGACAAAAATATACAGGGTTGGTAAATCCTGAGAGAGAGAGAGAGAGAGAAGAGAGCTCAACCTCAACTACTTTTTGCTGCTCAATGCATGGTAACAGTTAAGTAATTTGAAACGGCGTACTTTAAACACTTACTTTCACTAAAGTACATGAGTTCTAGCTTAATGACCGATCACACTCCCGAATGGGTTTTAAAATCCATTGCATTTACTTACTTGTTCTATTGATTCACGAAGGTTTTGCAGTTTTAGGCTTCATATAAAGGAAAAACCTTAATCATTTTATCCGAAATAACTCTTTTCGTTAACTATTGTATATAAAATCGTATAGACCGGATAAATACACTCTAATGACAGCCACGAAATTAAGAACAGAAAATATGATGAACATGAAAATAAAAAAAATAACTGGATACATTTTTAAAAAGTTAATCGATTAAGAGCGGAAAAAATGAATAAGCAAATAACAGGACTGAATAAATTCTTAAAAAATTAAGAAAATAAACGGGAAAATAACTCTAATAAAGGAAAATTTCAAACACTGAAACTGAGATCCCACATCTAAGGGCACAACCCGGGCCTATAGCCAGCCCTAGACATCTCTTACCATATTCCCGTTTCCCAATTTCGTCTACGGGTTGAATGATCCGTAGACAAAACAGTTTACATGGACGGTAGCTTAAAGAACAGCGATGACGGATTAGACGCAGTGGAAGCTGTCTGGGCAAGACGGTACTATGAAGGTAGGAGGAGGACGATACTCCCAGGTGAACCAATGTACTTTGGCTCTGGTTTTTTTTAAGAAAAAAAAAAAGTTAATGTGACATGCAACCGAATTCCATTTCAGAAACTAGGCCAAAACGGAAGAAGGAAAAAGAATAAAATGAAAGGAAAATGGGGGAAGGCTGGTGGGGGGTAACCATGAAGGAACCTGGTGACCTGCCCTTTAGGTGTAGTATCGTCTCCTTATATATACATAGTACTAATGGAATAGAAGACAGACATGTTTAATCCGGTAAACTGGAACATTTTCATGGGTTAATGCTATATATATATAATAATATATATATATATATATATATATATATATATATACACTATAAATATATATATATATATATATATATATATATATATTTATATATATATATATATATATATATATATATATATATATATATATATAGAGAGAGAGAGAGAGAGAGAGAGAGAGAGAGAGAGAGAGAGAGAGAGAGAGAGATAGCATTGCAGGGCACATATAACAAAATATACAAAATTTTACAACTATATTTCAAGTAAATTACACTTACAGAAAAGCTCCAATAATCTACAAGAATCTCTGTCTCGGTCTCTTCCCTTCCTAAAGGTAAATTTTCCTTAAGAACGAAAATATTAGAAGAAATGCCTACTTCTCGTCCTGAAGATCAAGGAAAATTGCCCTGAAACATAAGCACCAAAATTACACAAGAATCTCTCTCTCTCTCTCTCTCTCTCTCTCTCTCTCTCTCTCTCTCTCTCTCTCTCAAGCAAGACAGGAGTAGCCAGGATTGACGTGTGCTTGATCTGTAGCCGGTCAATCTCCAAACGTCTCATTTCCTAGTCAGAATGGTTCGGGTGGTCATCGTGGACCCGATGGAAGCAGTGATAGACAGGTAGGCGGGAGGACACGTATTGTAAGAAGTAAAAAGAAAAGGAGAAGAAGAAAGGAATATCCTCCTCCTTTGGAACGTGGTCGTGGATTTGGCGGAGAAAAAGGAAAAAACGTTCTATCGCCGAAGCTTTAGAGTTTAGGATAGAAAAATAAAAATTTTTACCCTCAAAGATTATGTTTCTTGTTTACAAAAAGGTACAAGAAAACAAATAAAAATACTGTTATTTTGATAATGAGAAAGGGGCAGTGAGATTGATAATTCCAATGTTTGAAGGTTAAAAAAATTGATGGGAAAGTTGGTCCCAACAGCGAAAGAAGCAATAGATCCGCCCTTTAAAATAGCGAAGGTTATAAGACACTCTACGACCCATAACAATCATCATTCACATCATCTCCGAGTATAAGTAACATCAGAGTAGTCTCGAAAAATATAAATTTTCATCTTATAACTGATGTTCTTTTGTTCTCTGACACTTCCAGTACTCGTGTTTCTTGTGCCTTGTCACGAATCATGTGTTTTGTCCGATGAGAGTTTGTAACAAAAAATATCCTTGGACCCTGCTAATTAAACCGCATCAATACCAACAAAAATAACAACAGTAGTATGAGAACGAAGGTGAGGGGAAGGTTATTTTCACTGCAACAGTTACAATGTATCTTTGGACTCATTAGCAGAATGTAACGTGCTGGAAAATTAAAAATTAATTCCAGGTGCCTTGTCGCCCTCGCAGAACTGACAGCGAAACGCCGAAGCAGACGAATCCAGAATCCAGTTTTTCTCAAGCATTTGTGAAAACAAGGAACGTAATCATTTCGTCTGTTTGTTTTTTGTCTATTTTTTTTATGAACAATGGGTGGGGACAGGATATACTACGTATATGTGTGAGGGTGGGGGGAGAGGGAGGGGGGGCGAGGCGCATAAGTTCTTGGTGAGAAACTCAAGCTATTGGGGAGCCAGGGAGCCCTTGATATAATGAGAACAGTAGACCTTAATACAAGGGGCGAGTAGCGAGCATGACAGGTCGAGCTCAAGCCCGGATGATGGATCACGGGCCTTCGTCCGGCACGGAAAGAAAAGACGGAGGAGGAGGAGGAGATACTGCTGCTGCAGCAGAAGGAAGAGGAGTAGGAGCAACAGCGGAGGCAAGAGAAGCCGCGGGAAGACCCTCAGGCCGTCTCAATAACATAGGTTATAGAAGCCATTGCTCTCCCGGTTTCGACAGCTTCTTTCTGCTTTGGGAGTCTCAAGATCTGATATATTTATTGTTTTGGTTGTTCTTGGTTCCTGCTCGTCCCTTGCTGCTATTTGCTTGTTTGAGGGTCTCTTTCTGCTCATAGATTCGGCATCGCAACTGCCAAGATCTTTAAAAACAAATATATACAGATTTTAAGTGTAATTCTGTAAATAGAGATAATGCATAACTTCACTCCACATAATAATAAATTAATAAAATAAATATACACACACACATACACACACACACACACACACACGCACGCGCACACACACACACACACACACACACACATATATTATATATATATATATATATATATATATATATATATATATATATAGAATATATATATATATCATACAAAAATGTTCAGGTACTCTCGCAAGTGAAGTAATAATTCTTACGAGAAAAATTAATTTCTTTAAAGGGTAATTAAGCTTGATACAGCTGCTTCCAAGTAGTATGCCTTAAGAGTATTTATAGCATGAAGCGGAGTTTGACCCTTCCTTCTATAAGGATACAGAAAAAAAAATGGCGTTTTTTTTTTTATCGCAGACGGGACCAACTAATAGCGCAGCGTTTAAACTTCAGACATGCGACACAGCATCCATTCGGACGTTTTGCCCTGCATTCCATCAGAAGGCATTACACGATCATTACCACTTCACGCCATCACAACCTCCTCTTCCTCCTCCTCCTCCTCCTCCTCCTCCTTCTGCTTTCAAGTAGACGTACACGCAAAAGAAGAACGCCACGCGTGTGTGTGTGTGTGGTGTGTGTGTGGGGGGGGGGGGATGGCACACTCCCACCTCAAATTTTCGACTCTTCGTCGTCTTCATTACGAAGTTCCAACGGAAACGAAATTCCATTGAAAGAGAGAGAGAGAGAGAGAGAGAGAGAGAGAGAGAGAGAGAGAGAGAGAGAGAGGAGTTATGAAGATAAAAATCAAGACACACATACAATAGTACCCATAAGGAATGTTTATACAAACATAAAATTGAAACAGAAAGCCCTATAGAGAGAGAGAGAGAGAGAGAGAGAGAGAGAGAGAGAGGAGAGAGTTATGAAGCTAAAAAAGTAGACACATATGCCTTGGTATCTAAAAAATATACATATAAATACATAAAAAGCCCGGAGTGAGAGAGAGAGAGAGAAAGAGAGAGAGAGAGAGACTGGTTTAGGGGTAGGGGAGGAAAGGATGGATCGGATAGGGGGGGGAGGGGGGGGGGAGTGGGAGAGAGAGGGGTGGCTCATGATAGAAGGGTTTAAGAACGTTGCATGTTCCAGTAGCCGGCCGCGGGCAGGTCGGGCCTGGCCGCATACACTGTTTTGCATTGGCTTCAACTAGACCTCAATTTACCATTACTAGCACCCTTCCCTCCTCCGCCCCCCCAATAACACTCCCCTCGCTCCTCCCTTACCCCTAAACCTTCTTCCCTACCCCTCCAGATGCCCCTCGAGAGTGGCCGCCCCTGTTTAAGAATATAATTAAATTACGAGAGGTGGTTAGCGTTTATATTGCCTCTTATTCCAGGATACATTTGCATGTTAATTGGAAAAATAACAAGTGGACAAGAAAGGGTCCGAATTAAAATATTGACCCATTCAATCTAGACGTTGTTTGCGTGGATGTGCTCGGGGAATGTAAACACGAAAAAGCCTAAGACTCCCTGGGAAAATGGCTGAGGCCAGAAATTCATTTTTCAGCAATTCATGAATTTTGATCTACAGAATGATACAGCAGAAATGACCAACGTTTTTTCATATGTGGTTGCTTGCTTGCAAGTCCAGACGGTATTCTCCATCGGCTCTATCGTTATCTAAATTGAAATGATTCTGTTGTGAAGAACAAAATTACAGACGTACTGGTCCTAACATCTTGTGCATATAGCCTATAAGTATTGCATGATTTTAGTTTCTCATATATTAATAATATATATATATATATATATATATATATAATATCCACACACACACATATATATATATATATATATATATATATATATATATATATATGAGAAACTAAAATCATGCAATACTTATAGGCTATATGCACAAGATGTTAGGACCAGTACGTCTGTAATTTTGTTCTTCACAACAGAATCATTTCAATTTTAGATAACGATAGAGCCGATGGAGAATACCGTGTATGTTATATATATATATATATATATAACATATATATATACTATATATATATACACATGGTGTATTTGTAATTCAAACATTGTTTTCAATCATTTTTATATGAGTGATCTATCCGTTGATCAGAGTAACTACAGCACCAGATTATGTAAATCAGCCATGTAACAAATTCATAAAAAGTTAATCAAGGCGTGAGCTTAAGCAACAACAATAGGAAGGTCGAAATTAAAAACTTTTAAAAAAAATTACAATTTCCAGGTACAGCAAACGAAAAATATTCTCAGGGGCCAAAGCAGGCGTGGGCGGCGACGGCATCGGGCCGCCCTCGGCCCGATAACACGCCCACACACACCCAGCTACTACTGACGACAGCTCTAACAATTACGATCTCGGTAACCGTCGGGTTCAGTCCCAACAGCCGTCGGTTTCGATTCTAACAACCGCCGATTTTTATACGCCTCCAAATTGATCCCAAAACCATTTTTTATTTCGCGATATTAAAAAAAAAAAAAAAAAAAAAAAAAAAAAAAAAAAAAAAAAAAAAATTAAAAAAAAAAAAAAAAAAAAAAAAAAAAGTTCGGTCTATACCAACCGTCCTTTCCGATCTAAAAATATCTTTTTTAACCAGACAAATGCTTTCAATATCATGCAATGCTTATTTTTTTTTTATTTTTTATTTATTTATTTAGCAAATTAGCAGCCATATTCGGTCAAAACAAGGCTCTGAAAAAAGTAGTTTTCGATCCCGGAAGCAAATGTATATTCAACTTACAGTGTTCTCATTGGCAAACGATTTTTGGGTGTAAAAATTACCAGTACGGTAAACGTGTAAACTCGTGGCTGAAGTGAAACGTAAAATGCTAAAAGAAGTGAAAGGATACAGTTAAGTAAACCGTTTTACCAGCTGGTGTCAAAATCCCAAACTAAATGGAGAATTCGTTCAAAACAGAAAGAGATGCTCGATACATTACAACGACAATTCACTTGTAATCAAATGCGGAGCAAATTGAGGAATATCGCCACATAATTTCTGTATTTAGTAAAAATAAAGGTGAACAAATTTGGAAACATGTACACCAGCAGCGAACCCACCACCAACCACCGTTCACTGGAGACGGCGTGCAAAGCACGAAGAGACATTTCAACAAAATCCGAACGGGCCGATTTACAGCCGTCGCAACAACGAAAACAAACAAGACACTTTGGGGCGGAAAGAATCCCGAGACACCGAGATTTATAACCGACCCGGACGACGTAGGTGGTCACTCGATGGCTCACTTAATTCGATGCAAATTTGTGGAGGATAAACTTTCGGTTATTTCTGCGAGACCCGAAGGCGCTTCGCTGTTCACAAAAAAGCTAATCCATCGCTTTCTGTCGCAGAAAAGACGAATGCAGTAAGACTTAGAAAATGATCAGTACTGTCTTTGCTGAAAAAGGAGGGTAAATTGCCCATTTTCTTGGAAATAATGAGAAAAACATTCTGTGATCGAAAAGCAACATTACAAGTTGAAGAAAATCTTAAAATCTACAGCTACAAGCACCTTTTGTTTTAACATAAAGCATAATTACTTACAGCTTTAAGTAACAAACCGTGCCCGCCCGCCCCCCTATTTTTTACATAAACATACATAATATAATAAATAGAATAATATTTCAAAACGAAGTTATAATGAAACCTGTGTAGGAACAGTTCCACTCATCTACATAGCATTCATTCACGTCCCAATGCTATTCTTTACATTGTACTTGACCATTTTTTGAGACACTAAACGGAGGCATTACCTCAGAATACCCTTCATCATGAGAATGAAATAATGCAAAAAATCATAATCTAGAATTATTTCTATATATTAGGCATGTAAGCCTCTCATATTTTCTTGATCACTTCCCTAACTGAAGTATTTAAAACATGTATTTTTCCATTTTGAGAAAATACTTGCTTTTATTAACCTTCGGCGAATTTTTCCATGGGGCATAACTATCCACAGGCCGGTGCGATATGACAAGATAAAAGATGCCATCAGTTATGGGTTAGTGATCTAGCTGATGATGTAATGCATCGGGATGGGGTTGTAGTAAAAGCTCCCAGCGGCTGCCAGGGTGTGTCTGTGCAGGAAGGGAATACACAGGAGAAGGAAAAGGAAAAGGTGGAAAAAGAGACTGCGAGAAGAGGGAAAAGGTGGAGAAAGATGGAAAACAGGTGAAGACTGAAGGGGAGGAGAAGGGGAAAGGAGGGAAAGATAAAAAAAAAAAAAAATACAAGAACGCCTGACGAAAGGCAAACAGCAAATCTTTCATGAAAATCAATATAGCGAAAGCCCTGCAAAAGATATGACGAATAAGGAAGAAACAAAGGCAAAATATAAAGAGGAAAGACAAAGAAAACAAACTGAGCCACGGAAGGAAGGAGGGAAGAACCGTCCGTAGGAGTAGGAAGGAGGGGGAGGAGGAGGAGTGGTGTCAATAATATACAATTACTGATGATTTGCTTCTGGTAGCAGCTTCTACTCTTGAATGGAGAAGAAGAGGTAAGAGTAACAGTGGCAGAAAAAAAAAGAGGAAATTCGAATATAAGAGCGAATATTGTTTCGTTGCGGGTTGGTAGCCCCATATGGCAAGATGCCACGAAAGAAGGTCAAAGGTAAAAATTATTTGGACCAACCCAACATTTATTGATCTTGCAGTTGTACAGTATGTTCTATTGACTTTTCAGTATTCAGCTGAATCAAAACAAAGTACGAGTTACTGGAAACCAGCAGTCTTTCAACAGATTGTATCTACCTGACTGGCCTCAATAAGGTATTAATTAGATCATAATGGACGGTCGTCTAGACAGACCTTCAGGTCAATCGTAACTTCGGAAAACAATCTCTGGAAGCAAATTCTGGAAGCCAGCGTTCGCGATGTCCGCGATTAGAATCTCGAGCGCCTTGAACGTAGTCCGGGAGATATCAAGAAATCTCATTATTTACTGTAATTCCGGGGCTTCGGACAGCGCGCTCTAAAAAGTCGAAACGGTGACCCGAATGCGGCGCCAATTAAATGCAAAAATCCTCTCCGGATCCGCTGCAGCTTCGAGACGGGGCTACCTGAGACCAGTAAGCGCATTTCATAAAAGCAAATGAAGTTAAATGGAAACGCAAACGAGCAATTGCGCATGAGCAAGACCAGTAACTCACTGCGAGAGATAAGGACTTCTGCAATTTGCATATGTTTGCTGACAGGGCTATTCTCGGCCAGGGCTTAACTATCCGAGGCAGATTCCGAAACACTCGCTTGCACAGGCACACAGGGGTGGGTGTAGTTGTGTGTGTTTGTGTGTGTAAGTCCTGCGCATGAGCGCGTAACGTGGAAACTGACAATGTGCATATGATCAAGATTGCAAAAAGTCACAGCAGTGCGAAAGAAGTTTTCTGCAAATGGATTTAATGTATGTATGCTATTTTGGCATATTTTCTCTCTTAATCAATTTGTTTTGAAGTCTGTCATTATTTGCAAAGACTTTTTTTTTTTTTTTTAAATTGGACTAAGAATCAGTCTTTACTTCCTTCTCTCTTCGAACATACCTGAAGGGAAAGAGGAGGCGTATAGACTAATTCAAAGTGTAAATAAAAAAATACTTCTCTGCAAATAATGCCATTAATGCATTTGACTTCAAAGGAAATTCTATGTATACTTATACACATCATATACTCTATATATATATATATATATATATATATATATATATATATATATATATATATATATATATATATATACTCACTCCACTGGTATTCCAAAATCTGTGGATTTCCACACCGCAAAGTTATGTGAGTATGACGAAAGAAACAGATAGCCGAGTACAAAGTCGAAAACCGAAATATAAACACGTCTGCATCACGCGTGACCACTTTAGCGCGAATGTAATGTACTTGTCTCAATAATTCCTTCAAA
>NC_061088.1:24467099-24494599 GCF_015104395.2 Macrobrachium nipponense | reverse complement strand
TGCTTTTCATTAAAAGACAATGATACAAAGCAAACATGACGATGCATGAATGAAGTTTATTACTGAATCATATGTTTTAATCAGCAAAAATGCTTGAGGAAGTTCCCTCAAACTAAAAGTGTTTACAAATTTTATCTCAAAACTCAGAATGAAATGTGTGGGAAGATACGGCGACGATATTAAGCAACAACACCTGTTCAACTAAATACCATGGGAAAAGGCCCAAGTTTCTCTCTCTCTCTCTCTCTCTCTCTCTCTCTCTCTCTCTCTCTCTCTCTCTCTCTCTCTCTCTCTCTCTCTTACGTGCACACAATTAAGGAACTAAATACATTCACGTAGGGAAATGAAGAAGGGATTTTTGTGCCATAGTCTCCCACGACGTTGGCGACCTTGGTCTTATAAATGAATATAATAGATATATATATATATATATATAATATATATATATACATACATACATATACATACATACCATACATACATACATACATACATACATACATACATACATACATACATACTGCTTAATAAAGACGCTTACGTACCCGCCAATTTCTTGTAAACAAGTTTCTCGGAGAAGACGATTTATACAATTCAAGACACTGAGTAAATCAGTACGAGTTTAAGTGTGCTTTTTGTTTCAATGAACGACAGAAAGGACACCGACGTTTGTTTGTAGTTGACACAAGTGGGGAATAAATTGGACATATTAAATGGAATGAAAGACACATCTGTGAGTGCTGAAAGAGCAACAGGAAGTTGAGAGAGAGAGAGAGAGAGAGAGAGAGAGAGAGAGAGAGATCAAAGTCCTTGTTTACTATGATAGAAATGGAGGGAGAAGTTGATTTTAAGAATAAGAGGAGGAGGAGACACAAGACAGACCTTTCAAGCAAACATAAAATAATGAATGGCCAGAGATATTTCCACAGCTCTAAACTCCAGAGGACAATAGCATAAGCTACTGAGCAAACCATATTTAGTGAGGAAGAAACGACATAGGAAGACAGAGTGAAAACAAGGAGGGAACAGTTTAGTGAGAAACAACAATGTTCATAGAAATTTATTCATGGGAAATGGGACAAAAATAAGGGTAAATGTTTATAAAGGCTGGAGAGAGAGAGCGTCTTGAGTACAGACACAATACTAGACAACAGAATGGAAGACATTAACCAGCATGCAAGAATATTTAAGTAACACTAAAAGCTATAACTATAATACTAACTAATAGAAGGCTGTAAATCAGCCTGATGGGCCCTTTCAAAAGCCAAAAGTCCTCAACGGAGAAAGAGACCTTGCATTGATATAAGCCAATGACCTTTCACCTCAGTATACGGACAGAACCGGAGCCCGAAACTCATAAATCTTGGCTCCTTGTTTAAGTGTTCCCAAACAGCAACTTCAGGACACTTCATCACGGAATTAAATCAATTCACTTTCTCATTCAACAGGTTTTCCGAACTTTAGCGTCGACTCTCAAAGTTTGCTATCAGTTTGTAATAACAGATGTGCAATAATACTAGATAGCAATGGTATAGAAAAGAATGATGAATATTAATTAATATTGCCTCTGTAGGTTACTAACTTCGTCTCAATCAACACGGTCCAATGACACGAATAAAGGATAACTATTTTATGAAAAAGAAACTCTCTCTCTCTCTCCCCCTCTCTCCTCTCTCTCTCTCTCTCTCTCTCTCTCTCTCTCTCTCTATATGTATATTTATATATATATATATATATATATATATATATATATATATATATATATATATATATATTTATATATATGATTATATATATAATATATATATATATATATATATATATATAGTATAAACCAAGGATTAAGATAAAGCACAAATGCGTTTCGTCCCGCCTTCCACTGTACTCCCTCGCACCAAGCGAGCGTGTGAAAACTGTATGCGATAGAGCGTAGGACTCGTAGGGCCAAATGATCACAAACGAACAGACTGGGTAATCCCAGCAGCGAGAAAAGAAAAAAAGCCGAAGCAGGACCCCCCACGAGGACTCCTAAGATCACTGGCTCTTGCATCTAAAGCATTGCCTGATGATAATGATACTGATGATGATGCGGGAAATGTTAGTAAGCGAAACGACGGAAGAGCGACAGCGAATGGGAGAATCTACGGGCATAAATGGGTAGTAAGGAGAGTGAAAGGTTAAGCTGTAGATAGGGCATGAGTAATTGTGCGTGGAAAGGTCACTGGGACAGCGCGAATGACGTGTGACACTCTCTAGAAGGGAGGGCAGAGATGACCTGAGATGGCCTCTCCGGATCGACAAACTAGTGTTGCACAGACCTCTGGGGGCTGGAAGGCCATTCTCGAGGAATATCATTACAAAGAGAACATCATTTCTCTAATTCAAGATTTAGATGACTGGCGAGAGAGAGAGAGAGAGAGAGAGAGAGAGAGAGAGAGAGAGAGAGGTTCATAGTCAGCCATCTCGAGACGAAATGCCTGTTTTGCGAACAAAACAACAAAAGCAACGAAGAACCCGAAGAAGATTGAGCGGAGTCTCTCCCACGCACCGATTGGATCTTGCAAATCCTCAAATCAGAATTGTTGGGAAAATATAGAAGACGAATATAGCGAGATCAACGGGCGATCCGCAGATCCTTCGAAGTCCTAGGTACAAACATGAGATAAACTTTAAACTTTAAAAACCATCTAGGGCGCCTGATTTATTTGATACTGATGAAAGCCGGGTGAACTCAAACGTCTTCATTTAATGCTTTCTATTCATGCACACTTTAGAGTGTATAGCCTGCATCAGTTACAACAGATGGTAATATCATTCTTCAATTGAAGTTGTAAAACTTGTCTCAAAACTTCCTTAGAATTATATTAACCAAGCACAAATTAATATATATAATAAATAAATATATATATATATATATATCATATATATATATATTATTTATACATATACATATACATATACATACATACACACACACACACACACACACACACACACATATATATATATATATATATATATATATATATATATATATATATATATATATATATTATATATATATATATATATATAATATATATAATATACATACATACATACATATAAATCTCAAGAGAGAGAGAGAGAGATAGAGAGATTAATTCTAGGACACAAGAGACTCTAACTACGAGAAACTCGCACCAGCCACTCCAAATAAAAGCCGCGAAGGAAGAAACGGGGCGGGCGGGGGAGGGGCGGGGGGGAGCCTCCGGTTCTCTCCAGCAGAAAATAAACCCCCGAGTGTCACCCCGGATGTCAGCGGCCCTAAAGAAGACTTCAGACTCGGTAGAGGTCCTCGCGACGCCTCGCTCTTGAGAGATGAAGTGCCCTAATACATTACGCGGACGCGATGAATACAGAATGAAGAATGTGGCTCGACAATTCAAGAGAAGGCATCGAGAAAGCACGAGAAGCAAGCACGGTATTAAATGGCTTATTTCACTGGCCAAGAGAAGTTCGCGCTGTAATGAACACCCAGGAGTGGGAAAAAAAAAGAAAAATAAATGAAAAGTCGAGGACAAAACGGACCTAAGCGAGGGAGGGAGGATAGGCAGAGTAGCTGAACAGATCAAGGTTGATATGGAGGGGCAGGGGCGTAGGGTAAGGGGGAGGGAGGGGGTTAATGGCGAAGGAGTCACTAGTGATACTTCAAAAGGGTGTTCTCGAAGCGGCATCGAGACACTAATCCCCAAAGACATTTTTATAGGAGGACCATCGAGGTGGATTATTCACGAGTCTTTGAAACATTAATTCGTGGCATTAGGCCGTGCCCAGGATAAGACCAGTGTGCCAGATACCGACCAACTGCTGATGATCCTAAGCCGTTCTTTTTATGTCCTTCAACGGAGGAAGAAGGAACAGAAGAAAGGCCAACCTTGCGTCCTTTAACCATTCCGCCCATATCCTACCTCCTTCTGGAGTGGCGCGGTTCCTTTGATGGTGTCACAAAAAGCCACACCCCCGTTTAACCTTCGCCACTTTCATTTTGTTTGTTTTCTTTCACGTGTAAGTAAAGCAGTTTGCAAAAGTGTATATACATCACGAATGCATATAAGAGTAAAGACGAACAACAACAAATTATTTTTGCATATAATTTTATCTAAACACATGACAAGA
Organism: Macrobrachium nipponense; assembly: GCF_015104395.2. Taxonomy (NCBI): domain Eukaryota; kingdom Metazoa; phylum Arthropoda; class Malacostraca; order Decapoda; family Palaemonidae; genus Macrobrachium; species Macrobrachium nipponense. Next base: position 24,490,441 of record NC_061088.1, on the reverse strand, counting down.
ACCAATACGTCAAAGAGGAATTGGCCTTCCACTAAAAGGAGGTTTTGTTACATTTATTCAAAAGCTAATAACAATGTCGCTGCTTGAAAAAAAAACGAGTAATAATAACAAAAACCAAAACCGCATCTGTTTACAAATACTAGTTTTCAGACACAAGGACATGAGTAAAAACAAAAATGATACAACCAAGAAAAAAAAAAAACAACGAAGTTTGCGTGTGTCAAAGGGAATCCGAATCCTTCTTCATGAACGACCCCAGACATTTAGGTCTATTTGCTCCTCAAGTCATAATCACGCCCACCTCTTGTTCTTTTTGCACTGAGGGTTCCACAGCTCCTTCTTCAGTCCCAGATAACCTTCCAACAAGTCAGTTAGCCAAGACTATTTGTTCCTCTGTGAGGCATAAGTAATGAAGCTACACAGCTACACCATCCAGTGGGCTTTTTACATTTGCAGAAGCTGGTCTTCGGTCTTCAAAGATTTTACAGGTCCTGTTTTTAGTAGGTGTAACTAGTTTACTGTTTTGTGATTTTGTTGATTTGGTTAATGAATGTAATGATAGATTTGTGTGATTTGTTTGTTTTCTTTGATAATATTATATATATATTTTATTTATTTATAGATATCTAGTAGTAATATATATATAAATATATATATATATATCATATATATAATATTTAAATATATATACATATATAAATATTTTCTGTATAGATGACTTAGTTAACGCCAGAGTGAAGTAAACCAATCAGTCAGTTAATTTGATATATGCACACCGGTCCCAACCGAGGCCACCGAGATCAGCCCGGATTATATGGGAAGGTGGAGGTTAGGATCACGTCTCTACCTTTAAAAAATCTTATAAAAAAAAGCTAAAGAAACTTGCAACAAAATTTAGCTGTCCGGCGCAAGAGGCTAAGCGTCATAACGAGTATTCACAACCCAAACTGTATCGACGCAGACATTTCAAGGAGCATTTAAGACTGGAGAAAATACACTTATGACGCGTCAACGAGGCACAAAAGCCAAGTAAAACGAGACCTGGGATAAGATAGCACCTCGCCCTGGATCATCTCAAACTGGATGAAGAGAATCACTGCAGCGTTGCTAAGAGTCATCGCCACCATAAATAAAAATCAATCCCTCAAGGACATAATATGCTTAGCCATTGCAGGCCAAGCCAGTCCTGGTCTTAAAGAGTCAAGATTGGCCGCTAAGAAGTCAACTTCTTGCTCAGTCTCGGTAGAACCTTTGGGTTTCTGCCTTATGCTATGTTGTTCTCACACACACACCATCCAAGGTGACATAAATGGAAGGTAATCCGAAGAGCACAACAAATGCTCGCCGAGTCTCCGTTGCAGACTAGGTGTTGTTTTTATAACACAATTCGGGGACTTTCGACCTTAGATACCCCCAGCCTGTAGTTCCTCATGGCCCAAATCTCGGCATAAACTGACGCTGTCATCTCATCAGAGAGAGAGGAGAGAGAGAGAGAGACTTTGAATGAGAGTAGAACTAACTCTCTCTCTCTCTCTCTCTCTCTCTCTCTCTCTCTCTCTCTCTCTCTCCGAAGGCTTTAGTTCCCTGGTCACGCATCACATCAACTGGTAACACAGCTGAGCTAATGGGTTCTTCTAAATCATTCACAGGTAAAGACACTGGTCAGAAAATGACAACAACAGAGTTTTATCAGTTAAGACCTATTTACAATTATCTTTAGGAGTGCGTGGTATCAATTAGCCATTTATAAAGAAAAATGTTAAAGTAATGATTTGAATCAAGTTGAGCCCTAGTAATCCATTATGAAAGCTGATTATTCGTTTATTTATACACACAGAGACAGAGAGAGAGAGAGAATAATTACTAACTTATTTTGACTCGCGAAAGAATGTATCCCATACTAATATACCCATATGAGTGACCAAATTATCAATAAAATTACTTTAAAACTACAAACAAATACCAAAACTAGCCGGAAGGCCAACATATAAAATAACCTCCAACCCCTACAATTGCTTAATAGTTAAAATCTCCCACGAGTCCCACCTACAACTCCATATATAGATGGAAACAAGACTCCCATTATAGTGTGTATAAATCAACCCAGCCCTAAGATCATTCCTGGGCGACTTCTCAGAAGTACTTTCTCTCTCTCTCTCTCTCTTATATATATGTGACCAGAAGGCAAAAAAAAATAAATAAATAAATAAAAAAGTGAAAGAAACAATGGCATTACTCGTCTCGGTATTGTTATAAGAATCTGCCAAGAGGTAATCAAACAGATTTATATTCATGTCACTGGGTAATGGACATATTTAAACTGGGTGCGCATCTGTCTCAGTATTATTTTTCATGTATTTAAACTGAGGCCGCATTTGTCGCAATACTATTTTTAATATATGTAAACTGAGACCTACATGTCTCAGTATTTTCTTATATATCTTAACTGAAACCGAATAATCTATATATTATTTTTTTACATAATTTAAACTTAGGCTGCATATGTCTCAGTATTATTTTCTTTACCTAAACCGAGACCGCATATGTCTCAGTCCTATTGTTTATGTATTTAAACTGATGCCGCATATATATCTCAGTATTATTTTTCAAATATATTCAAACTGAGACCTACAGGTCTCAGAATTATATTTTATCCCCCAAAACTATTTCATTCTTTCAAGACATTACTCTGATCTCATACAAAACTACAAGTGTAAACATAATAAGATTAGCAGCTCCAATGATCTGTATCTGAAGGACCTCGGTATTAGAATCTATACAGTTTAGCTGTATACTGTATCATTCCATGCAATATAGAGAAAGACTAATAACATGAACTTTATTCTTGCTGGTATGAACAGACAAACAAACAAGCTCAGAGAGAGAGAGAGAGAGAGAGAGAGAGAGAGAGAGAGAGAGAGAGAGAGAGGCTTGGCTATATTTTATGTTCGTGTCGCCCCCCCTCACGACAACTTTCCCGGTGCCACCGGTAGTCCAATGCGTCTCTCTCCATCTCTAGCTTCGCACGACTGTTTTTCCAATTTCTTTTACAGGTTATGTGTTTGTCTGTCACAAATACCGTTCCTGTAGTCTACATGATAGCATTATAAAAAAGTAGCAGACGAAAAAAAAAAAAAAAAAAAAAAAAAAAAAAAAAAAAAAAAAAAAAAAAAAAAAAAAAAAAAAAAAAAAAAAAAAAAAAAAAAAAAAATATATATATATATATATATATAGGATATATATATATATATATATATATATATATATATATATATATATATATTATATATATATATATATATATATATAGAGAGAGAGGAGAGAGAGAGAGAGAGAGAGAGACGAGAGAGAGAGAGAGAGAGCTGTGTCACTATAAGGAACATCAGCAAAGGCAACTACACCACTCAGACTATCACTCATGGTATCCCTTGTCAAGAAGCTTCCGTCACCCCCCCCCCCCACTCCTTCAAACCCCCCTACCCCACTCTAAACAAACCTCCAAACCTCAAAAAGCCTCACTATCAGAGAAACGTATAGAACTCTCTCTCTCTCTCTCTCTCTCTCTCTCTCTCTCTCTCTCTCTCTCTCTCTCTCTCTCTCTCTCTCTTCATAACACCTATTCGTTAATTAATAAGAGATAAATAACCAATTTAAAGGAAATATTAAGAACTTCACATCCGAACTTCCTTCGACTAGAATTTTGTTCGCTTTTCATTGTAATTTGAAAATATTTTGAGTGAGAAGCGATTGACGGGTATACTAACTATCTGTGTTAACTAACTCGTCCGGTAACATTTCCTGTATATAAAATAAAAATTCCATTCTATTTCGAAAACAGGAAAGCATAGGAAATGGGAGAAACTTCAAGATACACCAAAATTAATCATAGAAATCTTCGTCCCAGCTTTAACCCATTTTAGTATCATAAAAATGCAACAAGAAATTCAAAAGTCACAAACTTTAATCTGAAATTATACATAATCATACGTTTTTAAGCCTAGTTTGGAAACCAAGAAAGAAAACAAGATAGAAATTCAAATGTAACAAACTTCAAGCTTAAAATTATTCCCAATCATAAACCCGTAAACGACAGCAAAGGGAGGCAGCAAAATCAACCCCTTGAGGACCAGAGAACAGTTCTTGGGAAGACTTCGAGCTCCTTTCATGCTAACTCCTACTCCTGGTCCCCCTCAGCCGAAATTCACCTTCAGGGGACTGGCAGCTACCTGATCACGATTACACCTGAGGCACTTAGACAAAACATGGCATCGACTCGATCTTCTCAGCTTCCTGGAAAGGAGAAGTTCGTGAAGAAGTAGAAGAAAGGAACGAGGAGGAGGAGGAGGAGGAGGAGGAGGAGGAGGGAGGGAGACAGGTACAGGAGGGTTAATACTCTGAAGGGTATATAAAACATATTAAGGCATTTCGTGTGATCAGACTTAAAATTCTGCTAATGATTCCCTGCCTCCTTTTTATCAACTCTTGTTCTATTCTTCACAATTTTTTGCTGAGGAATACTTCCCTCCAAAGTCTCTGTGAATCCTGTTTTCTTAAAGTAATTTGATGGTAAGACTCAGACAAGGAGGAATGATGTTATCTAAGAATACTTGCAGATAATGGATAGATGAAAGAAAAACACCCTCCGCTGAAAAAGTAAACCCAAAGTTTGTATCTTAAATTGCAGAAACTATGATGGCGGTGAAAATGATAATGGTTATTATTGTACTAATAATAATGTACTGATCATGGATTTATGATTCGCTCTAATTTACAACTTATATTATCTACATTCCCTATAGCCTCTTGAATAAATATTTATAATAAACGTTATGAAGTTAAGAGACTCAAAATGTTCATTTTCGCCCCATGAAAGCGTCAGTCATGACGGCGCGTTTCTCATTTGTATTCCAAAATGTTCCTTTTACAGCATCCGCGCTTCCATCTTCTCCGCTTACCCTAATCTCATTTATCTCAGGGTGTTGTCCAACGATGCCAGAAATCGGCTGGAAAACTGAGCATCCAGTACGAAAATGGAAAAGGATTACTCTGGTTTGTTTGTTTGTTTGTATGGTGTTTTTACGTTGCATGGAACCAGTGGTTATTCAGCAACGGAACCAACGGCTTTACGTGACTTCCGAACCACGTCGAGAGTGAACTTCTATCACCAGAAATACACATCTCTAACTCCTCAATGGAATGGCCGAGAATCGAACCCGCGACCACCGAGGTGAGAAGCAAACACCAAACCAACCATGCCACTGATGCGCTTACTCTGGTGACTTAAGGTTTGGACTTGACGAAAACGGAAAAAGATTACCTTGGTGAGTTAAGGTTTGGATTTTATTGCTTTGCTAAAAATGGGGAGGGGATAGCTTGCCATCACGAAGATTTGAAGATTAAGATTATAATGCTTTTCATGAGTATATCACTTAGAAATCAAATTTTTATACGTCTACCCTGATTGAAATTAAATAAATTTCCCAAACAGAAATATATACTTCAGGTGACAAGGTTATAAACTAAAACTTAGGAAAATAAATGAAGTCATCGTACAGCTGATTATTATATGCTGTGTCTATGATCATTATCATTATCATCATTACTTGTGATATCTATTATCAATAATATTTTCATTATTTCCTCCATCTTGTTGATATACTGTATATCGTCTGTAATGCATCTGCACTTGTATTTGGTCATAATTTGAAATGAAGATTATTATTATTATTATTATTATTATTATTATTTTTATTATTATTATTATTATTATTATTATTATTATTATTATTATTATTATTATTATTATCAAATGCTCATCAGACGCTAATTTTCCGTTTGAATTCCGTAAAATCCCGCTCTATTAACTCAACTACGCAATCACGGAAAGTGAACGTACAAAAAATGAAAGCTAACTTTTGTCTTCAAGTTAACTGAAAAGTACAGACTGGCAACTTGAATAGTTGAATAACATTTATAGGCTTAAACACATATAACCCATTAAAGATGTCCACCCATGCGTTTCACGGAGGCCTACTCTTTGTGCTTTCTCGTAAAGATTTGTCATGTTACAACTTTAAGCTTGATTTTGATCATTAAAATTATATGATAAAAGCTTATATGCATATATAAATATTATATAATAAATATATATATATATATATATATATATAGATATATATATAGATATATATATATATACAAATAAACGTATACTTATATATAATTACAGAAAATGCTAATAATTACAGAAGAAAGAACACACCTCATGTATAACGTATCATTCATATACAAATATTCAAAATGAATACTAATCAATAATGTGTATACACGAGGAAACTGATTTTAAAACCCATAGGGGGATAGAAATTAAAAAAAAAAACACACACACACACACACAGATCCAAAACTATGCCTTTATTATCACACGAAGGTCCTTGATAGAATGACGTCAAGCAACAGTGCCTGGCTTCTGATATAACCGAGTCACCAGTGCCAACCTGATCTCACGATGGGACCCACTTATACCCATGCCAACCCATGCCCGCTGCCCCACCCCCCCCCCCCCCCCCCCCCAATCCCCTTTTCCTGGGAAAATAAAAAAGATGAAGAAGGAGGAAAACAAATCAACTTGGTTTCTCTGAATGGAGTAGTTCGAGGAATGACCTGAAAAGCAAATGATTCAGTGCCACAACTGTAGACAATGTTTTATATTTTCAATTCTAAATTTACACTGGTTGATTTATAACTGTTCATAGGTGTATATATATATATATATATTATATATATATATCATATCTATATATATATATATCTATATGAGTCATATCACATATCTAAATGTAGATATAACTTAGCAGCTCAATTTGTAAAATTCAAAATATCATAACGTAACCATTGCTTAGGTGCAATCAGAAGAGTTACGAAAAACAATAATAATAAAAATAATGCAATGCTCCCCTTACAATCTGGTTGGTAAATCTACCCATAAGAAATACATATAAATATCAGCATCTTTTAAGAAGTCCCTGTAAGTCAAAACGAATAGGCCTTATTCTTAGCTTCCTCTTATAACCCTCCTTCAGTCTCCATCCCAGCCTAATAATAATCATCTCCTTCGCTACATACTAAGGTTTTTACTACCCGAACCTAACGCCGAACCCGTTGCAGCCGCTGGAGGGCACGGAATGGCTACTGGAGTCTAATTTAGGTTAGGCCCACGAACACCATACATAATCATAACTTTCTGTCTTGAGTTATGTTAGCCATCTTACTCTCTCAACACTTGCCTGTTTACCCACAGGCGATGAATAACTTCGAAAGTCCAATCCCAACCCCTTCCAAAAGGAACATTTCATTTTAATAGAATACCAATAATCTCTTCAATTTCCTGGGATGTCATTTACTCAGCCCTAAAATATAAGTTCGAATGACAATAAAATAAATAATAACGCAATATGAACAGGGAACAAGTGTGACACAAATTTTCATAAACTATGACATAACTGAACCCAAAGTCTCTTATATACTATGCAAATAACAATTGAACCCATAAACGTTTATAGACAAAGAAGCAGTTGAGACTAGAAAAAAATCAGAAACCTATGTTATAAGTAAATTAGCAACTTCATCTCAAATCTTTGTGAACAATGCATCTACTGAGAGCGCTAACTAAAACAGCAATGACTGAAACCAATAGCTTAAGTTATAAACAGTCATATGAAAAATCAATATTTTGAAAAATAACAATCAGAAATTAAAGCTTCATACCTTTGCAAACATTACACACTGAAAAAAAAACAAATTTTAAAAACAAAGGAACAACAGTTTCATAAGCATTGCAGATCTGAAATCAGAATATGTCATAAACATATGAACAATTAATGCATCAGATCTTTGTAAACAATAAAGAACTAAGAAACAAACTTGAAAAATCAATGACTCCGGCCACAAAATCTTCGCATAACAGGCAACATCAGACAAAATAAACTTTTGTAATCAAAGTGACTTATGAAACCCCCACTATTTTACAAAAACATCAACACTAACGCCTCAAATTTTTGTAAATAATAAAGAAAATCTAAAAACGAAGTTGTTCGAAGCAAAGCAAATACTTTATAAACTTTTATACACAAAGCAACACCTGAAATTACAATATTTTATGGACAAGTTAGCAACCAAATCTTTGTAACAAAAAATACAGAAACTGAAAACAAACGTGGACAACTATGATAGCAATTAAAACCACTTTTTATTTTTATACAGGGCAATAACTCAAATCACAAACATATTTCAAAATAAGACAGCATTCGACACAACAGTTTTTATAAAGTGTATCGGTGACTGAAACTACAAATATATTAAAAAAATAGCTTCTGCTGAACGCACTGCATATCAGGAGTTTCCACTCAACACACCCTCCCAAAGCAAGAACTCCGAAACCCTTAATCAAAGAAGCCCTGTCACAGGATCACAATAGCGAGAGCAATTTTATTGATGACCTAAAGAGCGGCAAGTCTAAATAGAATGCTACCATCTCCATGAGGATAGAATAAACATGAGGTAAAAAAAAAAAAACACTAACATAACAATACTCCAAGTAATTTTAATTGAGTAAACATGTGAAAAAAAGATCGGGTGGAGGAAGAGAAGATTGAAAAAAAAAAAAAAAAAAAAAAGAGAGTTAGACGATGGGGAGAGGAGGGAGAAAGGATGAGGAAACAAGATGTTTTAAATGCAACGTAAAAAAAAAAAAAAGGAGACTCAGAGGAAAAACAGCTCCTGAATAAATTCTCCAACTCCCATAACACCAGGATAAACTGCCCACCTGCCTGCACATGTGTACGGATTTCTCTCCGCGTCATCTGTTGAAGGATAAACAGGTGGAGCAACGGGAACAGGAGAGAGACAGAGAGAAAGAAAAAAAGGCGAAACGTATATAAATACAGACCTGCAAGTGAACCCATGTCTTCAAGAGCCAAGTGGTGCCAATAAAGGTGCCATCGCCGCTGACGGTAACCACGACTCAAAGAGATCAATTAACGCTCATAGTACACTACAACTTTCAAACCAAGCAGTTAAACATGCTTAACGAGCCAGGTGGAAAGTAGACCACACCTACGCGATTCATTCAATTGGGGGCCGAAGGACGCAATCGAAACGACTTTTTGAGAGAGAGAGAGAGAGAGAGAGAGAGAGAGAGAGAGAGAGAGAGAGAGAGAGAGAGAGAGAGGATGGGGACGGGGGGGGGGGGGGGCGGCACTGTCAGCGAAAGCAACAAAAATACAAGGTTATGGGGGACTAGAAAACATCTTGCCTCTAAAATTATAACCTGCATCTTTAATGGCTTTCAATTTTTTTTTCCCCAAAATAGGTAACTCCCTCTTCATTTCTTCTTGCGGGTCAGGGGAATCTGCGCTACATCAATAACTGCAGCCCGAGCCTTTGCAAAGTGCAAACAGAAAAAACAAAAAAAAAAAAAAAGTGTGGTTTTAAAAAAAAACAAATCGTGAAAATTGAAAAAAGTCAAACGTTCTTAATTTTCTTAAACCAATAAAAACTCATTTACAAAAGAATTCCAAGAATTGCAAGAACAGTGACTAACAAGAACATACTCCTACGCCTCAGGCCGCCCCCCCCCCCGTCCTCATCCCTCCCCCAAAAGAGAGAGCGAAATATAGAAAACTGAAGAGAAATGGTACAGGGAAGAGGAAAAAAAAGAGATGAAACACAATAGTGTCTTGAAGTCACAATGAAGAATTAGAGACCAGCAGAGCATGAAACGTCCAAAATACAAAAAAATGCTCATTTGCAAATTAACACGGTTAAGTGTTACAAGATCTTCATAATTGCCCATTAGCTGTCGACGCTAAGATGACATGGGCGTTGGTTTAAGTCTGTAAATGAGAGAGAGAGAGAGAGAGAGAGAGAGAGAGAGAGAGAGAGAAAATCTACCTGACAACCAAACACAGATATACTGGCTCATTGCATTCCAATATCAAACCCCACTAAAGTTTAATATCAACTAAGTGAGGAAAAGTTAATAATTGGTTTACAGAACATGCATCAGAATATCAATGAAATTCCGTAATAAGATGCTGACACAAATAACGAAATTTTCCAAATGACATCGCCAGTAGATGAATCTCAACTAAAGTAACTTATTTGACTATGTCAAGCAAGTAGGGCAGGATCTAGAGAGAGAGAGAGAGAGAGAGAGAGAGAGAGAGAGAGAGAGAGAGAGAGAGAGAGAGGATTGGGAGGGGGGGGGGGGGGTGGGGTTGGGGTTAGAAGGGGAGAAGATAGTTGGATGGCTTCTTGGCACCGAGGGAGTGAAGTCTATTTTATGGTATGTACTTTACAAACATTTCCCACGAGTTCTGAGGGTAAATGAGATGTTAAGGAAAGGCTCCCCCGTCTGTAGCTGAGCCGATAATCACTTTGTTCTCCTCGGCCTTCGTTTCTCACTCAGGGACAAGATGTTTTTAGCTTGCACAACAAATCGTCAAGTAGAAGTCTCGTTTTCCGACTTAAATGGAGGGCGACAATATGGTTTAATTATTATCGGAGTTCTATCTAACTGTGAGTGGTGAATTAAACGGAATTATTCGAAAAGTGGTAACTTTCTGCTGCTGAAAATATATTTACCAATTCATTACATGTTCAACATATACAATTAATAACCTATAAACACCAAAATAACCCAACGTAAATATTAGTGTTACTTAAAGACTCGTAACTCAATAACCAACTCAAATGTTCAATATATACAACCAACAATCTAAAAACAACAAAACAAACCAATGTAAATATTAGTGTTACTTAAAGATACGTGACTCAATAACCAACTTACGCATTAGCATAATCTTAGTCATTATTTCTGCCAATAAATAAAACAAAAGGCAGAGAGGATATAAATGTAAAATGCAAAACCGCAAACCTAGTCTGTCAACATGAACACCATCTACCTACAACTCCGGTAAGCTAAGGCGTATTACCTCATTACCCACAGGTAGTTACCGAGGAGAAATAATGCGATCCTAATGACCTCACATGACCTTTCGGTCATGCATGAACACCGACAGTGACCACAAGAAAGGGGCTTTACTGCTGCCGGTGAAAAAAAAGAGAGAAATAAAAAGAGAAAATGGTTCATTAAATCCTCGCTTCCACAGAAAGAATTTCCGAAAAATTTTTATTATTGTAACTTTTCATTTATTTCACTAATCCATTTCACTAAACTAAAAGGAAGATGATTTACATAACTGACTGAAAAGTTTAAATAATTAATTGCTTAAGAATTACAGTAAAAGTGAAAAAAATATATTTCTTTCAATTCTCAATTGCCTAAAAATTATACTTTTATAAAGATATATTTTTATCAAAATTAATTTTCGTAAACCACCACTATCAACTCCAGTACAGCGGAGGCAAAATCAACATTAGATAATTAAAAACTCAACGTTTTCCTTATATAAAAATTTTGACCACCAATCTGTACTTTTCATTTTTTACGGAAACACGCCGAGAGGATGATTTTACAAAATTTTAAGCGCAATTATTCATAAAAAGTAAAAACGTTAAAGCCCAGCGAGAATATCCACAAGGAAAGAACTTCGGGTGAGAAATTTTGGCAGAAATGTTCCAATAAAGTATCGCGTGTCTAACAAATTACACAAAACCAGCATTACATCTTCCAAAGAAAGTCAAAATTTGCAAATGAGCAAAGAATTTATGTCAGGTCTTCGAAAATTAACCTTATACGTATACAAGTACAAAGAAAATACGACCGCGAGTAGCGTCTATGACCTATAGGTGAATACGGAATCAGTTTAATAATATTATATGAAAAAAAAAACTAATAGGTTGATACACATTGTTATATACAACAATAAAATCATAATGAAAGGTGAAGAAAATTTCACGCCGATCTTCAAGAGAAAGGAATTTTAAAAATGGTTTAATAGTGCCATCATATTTAGTGAGAAAATTACTCAGTGGTTTAAGATTGGAGGAACTCGATATTTAATGAGTCTAGCTAGTATAAGGAAAATATTAATGGAAAAGCAGAAAACAAAATTTCTGAATATTACTGAATCAAAGCTTGTGTATAAATTATCAAAACTATCCCAGTAAATAAAAAAAACTAAATAGCATTGGGTGTATTCTAATCTTACTGCTATTAAACATGTAAAATTATTTCCCAGACAAATGATCTTGGAATTAATAGTTACATTAACGAGATTAACCATCAGGGGAAAAAATTTCTAAACAGCAAAAGGAATACTCGGTAAAATTAAAATTTGGAGAAAAGACAGTAGGAAAAATCGTTACTCAACAGAAAATTCTCATGTAAAAAATACGGAAAGGTCAACAGCTCAAGTAATTTTTTCAACTATCGCAATTCTAATCTTTAAACTGGGAGCCGAATACTTTTTTTTCTTATTGAAGAGCTTTAACGTGGAAAATTAACAAACAGAATAATGACAAAGCCTGAGGCAGAATAACTCTGTAAAGCCATTGCATTCCTGTAAAAATGAGTTGCCATAAACATCAACCATATATTATATATATAATATATATTATTAATATAATATATAATATATATATATATATATATATATTATATATACATATATGTATATATTTGTATATATACATATATGATATATATACCTATATAGATATATATATATATCATATATATATATCTATATATATATATATATATATCCTTATATATAGACTGCATCTTTATAGGGCAGCCTCTTTCCACAGGGTCTTACAGCACCGTAACTCTCCAAACCCGAAACGATAATTCAAGAGAAAACGGTCCAGCCATCATTTTGGCTAACGTCAATTAGGCTAAAAACATTTCAAGTTTTCGAAAACACGACGAGAATTAGGTCTCACCTGAAAACAAAGTATCTCAGGGGGTAATATATTTACCGCTCAGCTAAAAATGGAAGAAATGCAAATGTGGAGGTGAACTTTGGAAACATTACTCCACTTACCTGTGAGTAATTACGACGAAGGGTTGAATTTACGGAAATATACTTGCGTGGAGAGAGAGAGAGAGAGAGAGAGAGAGAGAGAGAGAGAGAGAGAGAGAGAGAGAGAGAGAGAGAGCGAGAAGAGAGGAAGATAGAGGAGGAAGAGAGAGAGAGAGAGAGTCTATCACTGATATATGATTGGCATGAATACATTACGCCATATAAAATAATTTTATTTTTTCTAAAAGATAAGAAAAAAAACATCTAAGGTTGCGAAAATCTCAAAAGTATATTATTACAGATGTACAAATATCAAATACAGATGATTAAGATTTTAAATCTGATGAGAATATTACAAACATAATATAAAATGCACTAACTTAGAAACTTCTGCATATTTTCTCATAAAAAAATATACGAAAATATATATTTCAAATAAGTATGACAAATTCCCCCAAATAAATTCTAAAAGAAAAAAAAACAATGTTCAGAGAAATACTGTAGGACTATGAACAAAGTTATACTGGAGGAAACCTTCCATGGAATTTAAAGAACCTGAAATCAAAGTGAAAATATTAAAATAAGAGTAAGCCCATGCATGGGATGGGAAACGAATGACCTTATAGAATACAGGTCTCTTGTGCTGTTGTGCAATACATAGAACATTTCATACATAAAGGAATCAAAATATACGAACATCATACATAAATCTCAGCCGAAGCCAAATTACAATATTCGTACTGACAGGTAAAATAAATATTCACACTAAAGTATCTTCACTCAAGGTCGTTAAGTACTTCAAACCGTCAGCAGCCCAGAGGAAGACTACTACCTTAGGAGAAATGAAACACTGACCATACTCTCTCTCTCTCTCTCTCTCTCTCTCTCTCTCTCTCTCTCTCTCTCTCTCTCAAGCAAAACTCAGCAACAGGGCGCGGAAACTTCTCTATCCTAACCCCGCCGTGTCGATAAATCACATCCCAGCTTCAAAAGTACAGCTTAAATCCAACGAACTTGACTCTTTCGCCTCTTCGCCTTTATTTATCGTGGGAGAAGCGGTCACATAAAACGTCGCTCCTAATTAGTCGAGAGTGATCTCTCGTCCAATTACTGGGTTAGGCTTCGGATGGGTTTACTGCCATTCTTCATGGATAAAATGATACGACAGCGAATGGACGTGTAACTGCATTGGCTTCACTGACATTGAGATGGTTAGTAAATGCGTTGTTTAAAAAGGTTTTTTTTTTATTTCTTTGTTGTTATTATATATATTATATATAGTATATATATATATATATATATATATAGACTCTCTATATATATATATATATATATATATATATATATATATGTATGTAGACCTATACACACACACACACACACACACACACACACACACACACACACACATTATATATAGATATATATATATATATATATATATATATAGTATATATATAATATATATCCCAGAGGTTTCTCATTGAAATGTCGATATAAAAGTCCTAATTTTCTTTAAGATGAAGACTGGTAACATAAGTAATGTAATCAACAGTTACTATGTGGCAACCTTTTATTTTCTTCTTAAAATTTAATAATAATAATAATAATAATAATAATAATAATAATAATAATAATAATAATAATAATAATAATAATAATAAAATGGTGTCCATAAACAAAAGCAAGCTATGAACTTCCTGAGGTCATCGTTTTCGTGGATATTGCATTCCAGCAGCCGTGACCCATTCCAACAACTTAGCATTCCTCTCCACAGAGGTATATGATATCAAGGTTAATTCCAAAGAGAACGGGTATTCGAGCTCTGTCTTTAATAAACTTTATACAAAAATTATAATCTATAGCCAAAAAACGTTCCAGATATAAATAAGAATGAGGTGTCCTGGTGTTTCTGTTACACTTACATATACAGTGAAAACTACATCATTCCAGTAACATAGTATAACAGACCCCTAGGAGCCATGATGGTATTTAAATCCTCAAAAACCACTCTGTAGCAGGAACGGCTTTCATCAATCACGATAAAATCTAAGATGAATAAATGAAATGCAAAATATGTGTTTTTCTACTATCAAAGAAGAATGTCCCCACAATGTTAGTTTTCTTTAAATATTCGAAAAATACGAATTTGAAAACCAAAAATGAAAGCCACGTCTCCTAATAGCCAAAAACCAATTGAGAATACGTAAATCTTCGAAGTCTTCAGATACCTCCCACCAAATTCTGCTTGTCAATGCAGTTGCAAGTCAAGTGCTTGCATATTCTACCCCGTTCAGTTCAAGAAGAGAAACTATGCACTGAGGAGAGTTGTATCTATTCCGTAAGGAATGTGAGAAGATGAGCTCTTAAAGACTTCGAATGGAAAAAAAAAATTCCAATTTCCTCCAAATACGCCATCTTTTGTCCGCCATTTACGGAAACAAGAGAATCCAAAACTATCGTTTACTAAAATGTCGTTCAGACGAAAATCTCTTAAACTGAACACAGGTTGATTAGCATTACAAACATCCATGGAATCTCTCTCTCTCTCTCTCTCTCTCTCTCTCTCTCTCTCTCTCTCTCTCAGCTAAAGTGAAACTACGGCATATTGAAGAATCTCTCTCTCTCTCTCTCTTATTCTAGTGCAACTGAAACATTTTGTTTCTCTCTCTCTCTCTCTCTCTCTCTCTCTCTCTCTCTCTCTCACACACACAATCTTTATTCTCTCCGCTCTTTCTTAGTCTATTCTCTCAGCTCCACCGCAACTCTCTCTCTCTCTCTCTCTCTTTTTATTATCTCCACTCTCTCTCTCTCTCTCTCTCTCTCTCTCTCTCTCTCTCTCTTCTTTCAGTTCCAGTGCAACTCAAGCATGTTGGAGACTAGTTCTCTCTCTCTCTCTCTCTCTCTCTCTCTCTCTCTCTCTCTCTCTAACAGCTAAAGTGAAACTACGGCATATTGAAGAATCTCTCTCTGTCTCTGTCTCTGTCTGTCTCTCTCTCTCTCTCTCTCTCTCTCTCTCATCTCTCTCGGGTCTCTCTCTCTGCTCTCTTATTCTAGCGCAATTGAAACATTTTGTTCTCTCTCTCTCTCTCTCTCTCTCTCTCTCTCTCTCTCTCTTATTCTAGCGCAATTGAAACATTTTGTTCTCTCTTTCTCTCTCTCTCTCTCTCTCTCTCTTATTCTAGCGCAACTGAAACATTTGTTTTCTTTCTCTCTCTCTCTCTCTCTCTCTCAATCTCTCTCTCTCTCTCCTCATCAGCTACAGTAGAAACTAAGGTCATTTTGAAAGAATATCTGTTATAATTCTTGTGTACCTAAAGCACTTTGCTCTCTCTCTCTCTCTCTCTCTCTCTCTCTCTCTCTCTCTCTCTCTCTCTCTCATCAGCTACAGTGAAACTAAGGCATTTTGAAGAATATCTGTTATAATTCTTGTGTACCTAAAGCACTTTGCTCTCTCTCTCTCTCTCTCTCTCTCTCTCTCTCACACACACACACACACACACACACACACATCTTTATTCTCTCCGCTCCTTTCTTTATTAGTCTATTATCTCAGCATCCACGCAACTCTCTCTCTCTCTCTCTCTTTTTATTATCTCCACTCTCTCTCTCTCTCTCTCTCTCTCTCTCTCTCTCTTAATCTCTTCTTTCAGTTCCAGTGCAACTCAAGCATGTTGGAGACTAGTTCTCTCTCTCTCTCTCTCTCTCTCTCTCTCTCTCTCTCTCTCTCTCTCTCTCTCTGGGTGTGCGTCTCTCGGCTCCAGTGAAACTGAAGCATTTCGATAATGTCCGTTACTTCGAGATGTGCATCCTAATGACTTCCAGGGAACCATTTATGAGTACAGTTTATGAGAAAACACAAAATACCCACCCGCTAATGAGGCAGCAGGCGCTAAGTGGCCCGGGTATTCTTTGACTTTATTCCCGGTGTGTATGGCATGGAATGAGGTTTGGGGGGAAATGGGAGAAAAACGAGAATTAGAAAAAAAAATTAAATAAAAAGTGAGGGAAGAGGTAATCACCGTGACAAAGAGGATACGAGGATTTTAAAAGGAGCGTTAGGTTTCAATGGATGATTTCATTGAACGTCGTAATGATGATATAAAAGGAAAATGATAAGCGAAGGTAAAAGTAGGAAATTATGTTAGCAACACATTTTTCCTACATTTCTTAAAACTTAAAAGCCGAAAATATTTTGCACACTAAGATAATATGAACGAAGGAAACAGTCAAACAAGTATAACAGAAGAAGAGAATGTTTGCAAAGTTAGAGAGATGTGGAACGAGAGTTTGAAAAGTATCAAAAAAGGAAGGAAAGTCTTCGCGACAGATGGAAGTTTGCAGGAGTTGGGAAGAGTTTGTAGCTTTGAAAAAGAAAAAAGAAAGAAAATTAAAAATGTCTGCACCGTTATGAAAAGGAGAGACCATCTGCAGTGTTAAATAAAGAAAAAAAAAAAGAAAAAAAAAGGAGAAAGTTAGCGACAAAGGGAAGCTAAAAAGTTGAGGAAAGAGTCTACGAAGAGAAGAGGAAGGAGCCTCGCTGACGCATAGCTATGGCCGCCCGATTGGACACGCCTGGTCGCGCAAAGTTCTCTAAATTATGTTGACCCTCGACTCGGCTTGGCTTGGGTGGTCGGTTCATGCTTCCAACGGACTGGGGGCGTCCTTCCTTCATCCTCTCCAGTCGCATACCCACCATGCCCAAATAACCCCCCCAACCCCACAACTATATCCCCAACAGCCTTCGACTGGAAATAAAACATTAATTAATAAAACGAGCATCTCCAGGAGCAGCTCTGATGATCACGCTGCTGATATGCCTTTGGTGCTTGTCAGCTCTTCAAACGACTCCTGAAGCAGGGGGTGGCCACCCAGGAACCTGCAAGCAACGGCTTAACTCACACAACCTCTCTCTCTCTCTCTCTCTCTCTCTCTCTCTCTCTCTCTCTCTCTCTCTCAATAGCGACTGGATGACATTAACGATCACGGTAATCCTTTCCAGCAGAACTCCCTCGCGTTGGTTGCCATCATCGCCGAAAGATTTTCGTCTACTTGAAAATGAGGCAAAGTCAAGTTTCTCCACGAAAAAGAAATGGAAAACAAACTCTTTTAAGATACTCAACACTAACAACTATACAATTTTTTTTCCTTCCAGCAAATTCATCACTATCACTATCATCATCATCCGACCATTTTTGGGAGCTACAGCGAAACCTCCGGAGAAATGAGGGTCTTTACGTAATAATTTTACGACATATTTCACCAAATTTGCCTTTTGAAAAAAAAAAAAAAAAAAAAAAAAAAAAAGAGGCTTGTATTTTTTATGTCGGGAGGTAAATCGTGAAGGAGTCCCTCCCTCCAGAGCAACAATGAAGCCCCATCATAAACACCTCCTCATTAGGCCGACCAAAAACTCCCTGCGCCCCTGCATAGAATACAAGAATATACTAATAAAACTCTCTCTCTCTCTCTCTCTCTCTCTCTCTCTCTCACAGAATCCGGCAGCAACGAATGCAGAATAATTCCTATAAAACTCTCTCAAAATATTTACGTAAATATATGCCAATAAAACTTTCTATCTTTCTTTCAACATCTATTCAACTTCATGTGTTAAATACCTTTGGATTCTCAAGGGGATTTCTAGGTGCTCATATAACTAAGTATTGAGGACCGTTTTTATCTATTCTACTATAAATAAAGCAATTATTTCTCCCAAGTTATTAAAACGCTGATTAAATCTCCAATTTTTTTTAAGAAAACCAAATCATTACAATTATAAGATGGTGCTAATGATGATGCAGATATCTATAGCCAGTAATAGATAATGAAGATACCGAGGAAATGTATTAATTACTTTTTACCAGAACCTCACAAAAATAATGAAGAAACGGTACACATGCTATAATGGAATATAAGGCACAATGTATCAGCACCTGCGGAATCTTTTCACATCAAAGACCTCCACGTAGCCTCCGGTCGAATTATTCGCAAAAGTCTAAGAGAATCCACCCAACTTTGTACATTGTAAAACCAGCCAAATATATCTCTCCCCGATTTTTTCTCTCAGGTGTTCTACCTAGCATCAGCAGGCGCTACCAAGGTATAAATCTCTTTTAAAACCTTAAACTCCATACTAAAACAAGAAACACGACCGAGGAACCAGTCTTGAACATATTTCTCGCTCTTTAAACCCGATAGTATATGGAGTTGGTGGGCAAGGGCCAAGCCACGATCCGAAGTCCTTCTGGATATTTATGCGACTCCTAAGTCTGGGTTTGGTTTTCCTCTCGTCAAGACAAATGTGATCCCGGGTTACTTTCAACAATATGTTCGACAGCGAGATTTACTCCCGGGATATTCTTCCGGATCGGCACCTGTTTTGCATCTTTAAATGTGGTACATACAAAGTTCGAACGTAAATACGAGGTTTTGAGAGAGAGAGAGAGAGAGAGAGAGAGAGAGAGAGAGAGAGAGAGAGAGAGAGAGAGAGAGCCGTGCTCTTCAATATTCGACTAAACCATAACCGATAATATAAAACCCAATATTTTGTAAATTCATGACGAACCACCAGCGATGCTAGGAATGCGAATGATGCCACCTTCATGAAACTAAAAATTTATTTTTACGGTGGAACAAGTGCACGTTTTCCTGGTATTCATTTTTGCATAATGCAGCCCAACTTTGCTTTCTCAATAGCCAATATTTTTCACTGCATAGACGCAAAACTGGATGACACAATCTTGTTAACGTAATACCTTACAAACACAAACATGGGAACTTCTTCGATTCGGCCAACAATATTGGAAACTTACTGCAAAGTATGAAAACAAGGTGCGAAAAGATGCCAAAGTAAACTTTGGTCCTTTGATAACGACTTTAGCAAGATACGTCACGTAAGGAACATAAACAAGGACAAGGCAGATTGTAATTAACATAACGCTGAAGTCGTCTCTAGTTTTCTGTGTGAAAGATCTTTAGGAAGATAATTTATTCAAATGAAAGTGTAGAGCACTTTTTTCTATGTATTCTAAAACACAGTTATATGAACCTCATTGTCATCCTCTGTTCAGAAAATGCTCAATTGTATTTACGATACCATATATTAGCCTCTAAACTTTGCTTGAAAATGCACACGAACTCGTCACTAAGCTTAGATGATCCAAGCAGACGTATATCATCTCTGAAATCTCCGCCACTTGGCAAGTTTGCAAATCAGTTTGGAGAAAACAGTTCTGGACAAGTATTTATACTCGTGCATAACTCAAGTTTGAGAGAGCTAATATTTCGTACATCCATATTTTCTCCCCACCCCCCGCCTCTCTCTCTCTCTCTCTCTCTCTCTCTCTCTCTCTCTCTCTCTCTCTCTCTCTCTCTCTCTCTCTCTCTCTCTCTCAAATTATATTCAAGAGCTCGTAATAACAATTCTGATAAATGGAAAAAGCTCGCCATGTTTCTCTTCAAAGATGCGTAAAATATTATTTTTTTTTAATTTACATTCCAAAGTAAGTAACGTAAATCTTAAGGAAAACAAACAGCGCCCTGTTACTATTCAAGGTCCAAGGTACAAAGAAATTCTAACACCTGCGACACAAGATCTACGAAGAAGATAAACAGATAGCATCATAAAACCACAAAGGCTGATAAATGGGATAATGATTGACTGATTTAAAGAAAACATGTGTCACAGCTACGAAAAATACGGGAACACCATCAAAGACCATGGAAATATATCGTTTAATGATTATAGTAAATTAGATAAGATGTTCTGAAAATCATGGTGTTCTTTTTGCAAAATGGCTGAGTTTTGTATTGATACATAATAATCCTACATATCTTTAATGAAACAAGCTCTAAGATTAACGTAAGAAACGTTGGATAATTAATAAGCCGACTATAGTAGAAATGGCAAGATATGTTTTTCTAGAACATTTAGTTCGGCATCGATGACCAGAAATCAGACTCCAACAGATCTGTAACATAATCTACGATGATTTTACTACAAATGATGTGGTTGACTTTTCGTGAATGAATTCGGCCTAAGGACCAAAACAACAGAACTGAAAATTGTATGCTTATGTAAAATGAAGGGAAAACCAGTCTCTCTCTCTCCCTCCACATCCGGAATGAAACCCATCTCTCTCTCTCTCTCTCTCTCTCTCTCTCTCTCTCTCTCTCTCTCTCCAAACTCCGGAACTGTGGTGTTAAGAATGCGATCCGATTCCCACCAGAGACAAAATGCATGGCTTGTACGAATTTGTCTCTCTCATCCTGAACTTCAAAAACTTACACTCAACTACGTGGAAGGGGGAAAAGGTTAAGAGCTCATGAGGCGAGGAACGAAACAAAAAACCAGTAAAACTAGGGTCGAAAGTCTTACGGGATGAGAAGGGAAGTGTGGCCCTTACATGCTGGTGGATTCATAAATCTCTCCGTTCGGAAATGTAAGAGGGTTTAAGTCTTTAAAAGCATAATCATGTTGGTTTAAGCAGGTAGCTAAAGGCCACGGATGGTAAAAATAAAATACAAAAAATGGGACGTGGGGTATTACCTTCACTGGAAGTCTTAAACACTGTCATACGATACGTTTATTGAATTAAAATGAAAATGATATGTCAGTGATGATATAGTTTTTGTTCTTTCATATATTCCCTGCTCGACTGCGTAACATTAGAATTGCAGCTATAATAATAATAATAGTATTCATTGCATTTGCTAAAATGGAATTATAAAACACAACATTTCCTCCTATACTAAAACCTCTCTCTTGTTTAAGTAACAATGAATTTCTATCATTTTTCTTATACTATAATACAACTCTCTCTCTCTCTCTCTCTCTCTCTCTCTCTCTCTCTCTCTCTCTCTCTCTCTCTCTCTCTCTCTCTCTCTCTCAAGATACAATCTCGAGTGATGAAAAATACTGGAGTAAATCAAACTTTTTTCATACATTTTTCTACAAATGAAGAAAGCCGATACCAAACAGTAAACAAGATGAACGTTGGTTCCAAAGACGTTTGTACACGAACTTCGTTGGTGTTCCTCATTTTCTCAATCTCACGGAGTCAACTCGTCTTATAAAACGATTTAGCATCGAGTAAAATACCAGAAGCAATAATCTCCGTTACAATTAATATTCTTGAGAAAAGAGAAACCTATCATCATCAAACGAAAATTTTAGGTACAACGCGACCAACTTGTTACATTCCAAGGAAAAGTACGAATAGGGGCAAAGCACTAAAATACTATATACGAAGAAACTTATATAACAAATATTTGTATATAAACACAGACACGTGTTGATATATATTTTTGTTTTTTCCGACGCCACTGCAAACCTCCCTGCCAAGCATCGCTTGAGAAAGCAAAGATACTCGTGTCATTATGCTATGTAGTTTAAAACATTCAAGACTCACCATGAAATCGAGAGAGAGAGAGAGAGAGAGAGAGAGAGAGAGAGAGGGAGGGGGGGGGGGAGGAGGGAGGAGGAAAGGGGGGTTCTTCTACAACCCAAACACTGAAACTGAAAGAACTCGGAACAAACACATTAAAGTTTAATTCGGAGAGAGACAACCACTTTTCGCGTCAACACGGGGCTGAATTTTATTTGGCAACTTTTCATATCGTGACAATCAGTCGCCGATAAGAGTGATGGATGGGTTGGTGCTGGCATGGGGGAAGGGTGGGGGGGGGGGATGAGTTTTGAGGGGGTGAGAAGTTGGTGTAAGGAGGGCTACATCATCTCTATACCTTCCCTTCATCGCTGCTTTGGCCGGACCTCAAGATCAACAAACCGGAAAGAAAAACATCTTTGTTACTCCAACTTGTCTTTAGGATCTTGGGGGAATGACAGACGAAAAAATAAGTGTAAGCAACAGAATATGTCAATGAGAGAGAGAGAGAGAGAGAGAGAGAGAGAGAGAGAGAATAGTACCCTTGAACGCCACTGCAAAAAATAAATACATAAATAAAAATAAAGGATGATAACCAGTCATTAGTGTAAATATATCATCTTTTATAAATGGTGAAAGATAACATAATATCTTTTGTTCAAATCAAGAGATGAGAACATGTATGATCGGGCTTTGGAAGTTGAAAAGTGATCTATATATATACTACGGAGATACAACTCTTGTAATGGCATCACTGAACTTTTTAAAAAAAATTATTTCAATTTTCCCTTTAATTAAAGTTAGTCTTTTCCTTGGTTTCTAGTCTGTCATCATTGAATTTTAAATTAGAACACATACACGAACTGATTTCACCTATCCTTGCCTTTTTTGAAATATTTTTCAGTTTAAAATTTTTCCCGTATAGTTTGAGATCCTCTTTTTTTCTGCCTACTGTTACTTATAAGAA
>NC_061088.1:24409599-24462099 GCF_015104395.2 Macrobrachium nipponense | reverse complement strand
TCTAACTTTCTTTTTTTTATTTGCTAAATATTTTGTAATGCTTCATTTCGTCCCGCTGAAAATAATATAACAGAGAGAGAGAGAGAGAGAGAGAGAGAGAGAGAGAGAGAGAGAGAGACTTGTCTCACACCATCCCATCCTAATCAAAATCATCCACATAGAAACTTTACTGGGAGAGAGAGAGAGAGAGACGCCCTCGACGGGGAGTCCCTCGGTGATTGGGAGCTGTGTGACATAAGGGCGTCCTTATCGTCTGCCCTGTCGTTGTGGGAGGGTGTTTTTACCTCGTGCTGTTTTGACCGGTAAACACTTGCCTCGGCGGATAAAACCTGTGTTCTCTGCCAACCCGGACTCCTTTACTCGGAAGATAACCTGCATCTACGCATTCCTGAGGCAGTGAATAACGACGCTTGTGTTCCATTCGTTTTCACCCCATTGAGTTTATCGCCGCTATCATGCCACGTTGAAGAAGGACTGGCAACGGTGATGAAGGGAAAGACGAGGAATAATAATAATGCAAGAGAATCTATAACGCTGGAGGATAAAAGTATAGGAGGAAAATGTTGATTATCTGTAATAAATTCTCAACCTGGTAACTTTCTAAACACCATTGTGACTCACTGACGCTCACGAGCAGTAAGTGATAGTGGTCACTGGTATCACTGTGACCCATTAATTCGAATAAGGTCCTCTGCAGGTTTTAATTTTTTGGGGTGAGGTTCCTGACCCTCAACTTTAATCACCCCCCCGCCCACCTCCTCCCAACATGACCAAGGAACCTAATGTGCTTGTCATCCGGCCAAATGCTGACCAAAACTATCGTTCAAAACATATCAAATAGTGGCCACCCATCCAAATATTGACCACGCCCAACGTACCTTTAACTTAGTAAAGTTGGCGGTCTACCCCAAAATGATACACTCAGATATAATAAACTCTAAAATAATTACGTTACTTTTAAAAAGAAAATAGCCATTACGTAGAATAAAAAAGTTTCCCACAATTAAAACCTGTAGTATCTTTCAAGATTTTTATCTCTTAAGAAAATGGTCATTTGCGACATGATATCTCTTCAACAGATCACGTCTAATGACGTCACGCAGTAAAACACTGGAGTTTTTATCCCCTCAATTATTTTTCCCATCGCCTTAATGGACAACCATATCAAAAAGCCCGCTGCTAAAATTAAGTGTGTGGTCTATGGGGGTTACGTAAATGAAAAAAAAATCTTATGGTAAAAATCATTTTATAATGATGAAAGCTTCCACCATGGCAGCAGGTGTTCTTACTTAATGCAATGACGACTAGTTATCGATATTTTCTTATTCTAAACGAGATTGCCTTGATTTTCATACGCAGACACATCCTTTACGGTTGAAGAAGATTTTAATTACAGATAAACACATAGAAAACTTATAGAAAAGATACGGTAAAGATACAGAGAAGGGAGAAATCAAATCTCAATTAATGTAACCCAACCAAATACAGACTCGATCACCTCGGTAACTATAGGAAGAAATATATATATATATATATATACGATATATATATATATTATATTATATATATATATAAAAATTAATAAATAAATAAATTCTCTTCTTATCAAACAACCGTACAGCTATTAATACTGGGTGACCATTTTTTATTTTTATTTTCACTCGAACCTCCACAAAAGGCGAATGAGAGTCAGATCTCCCGACAACAGGAATGATAATTCGGGACCCTGGTGAGGAGGAGATTTGAGTCCAGGCGTTATCAAGGAGAGGAGGGATCCTGTCAGAATCACGACCACCAAACCCAAACACCAGAGGCAACCAAACCGGAGAGGCAACCAAACTGGAGACCCAGCCGAACTGAACAGGATAATAAGGAAAATCGTTGATTCTCTCTCTGGCTGGTTGCAAAATGGGAAGATCTATCTATTGATTGGTTCTTTAGAAAATAGAAGGGGTCTGCGAAATTTTTATTGAAGCGTTTTAATTGTTCAGTTATATATATATATATATATATATATATATATATATATATATAATATATATATATATATATATATATATATATATATATATATATATATATATATACACGCGTCTTTCTAGATTATTTGTGCATTCTTCAATTACTGAAGACGCTTTTTTCCTTCTCAAGTAGGTATAAAGGTATTGTGTGTGTGTGTGTGTGTGTGTGTGTGTGTATAAGAAAAACAAAGATTATGCAATATCACAGTCAGGGTCAACCCAAAATATGAAAATGAAAAACATGAAAGATATTTTGTGTGTGTGTGTGTGTGTGTGTGTGTGTGTGTGTGTGTGTGTGTAAGAAAAACAAAGATCACACAATATCAAAGTCATGGTCAACCTAAAAATGAAACAAAACACCTTACACGAATTTCATATTTACGGCTGGATTCTTTTAATTAAAGGAAATATTAATGAACTTTTCAAAGTCAACATCCCACGAATCATCTTTGCTGATTAAAAGAGAAAAGCAATTTTCAAAAAAGTCTGGGGAAGGAAAGAGGATCTCTGTTTGAGAAAGCAAATGCAAACAAGTTCTCACGATTCCAATCAAGGAGAGAGAGAGAGAGAGAGAGAGAGAGAGAGAGAAGAGAGAGAGTCACAGTGCACTTAACAGCCTCCTTCCCTCTGATTAATGCGACACCCGACACACTCTTAATTATATTCAATGACCTCTCGAACCTCTACACATTCAACACTGACAGAGGGGGAAAAAGATAATAAAGATACAGGCTCCGTATCTTAATGTATGCATATATGGGCAACAACGAGGACCTCCAGTAGTCATCTGAACTGTGGCAAGAACACTGAGAGAGAGAGAGAGAGAGAGAGGAGAGAGAGAGGAAATCCCAGAATGGGGGCTTCGGGGTTCACCTGACCCTCCTTCGCAAAACGATAATCTCAGCCATCTAGAACCTTCAACAAGCACCTTCAGGAGTTCGAAAGGACCACCAAACAAGCCACGACAATTCTGAACAAGATTCCCCGAAAGGGAGAAAGGACCTGATGCATGGGAGTCGCCCACACACAGGCACAAATGCACACCAGGCATTCAAAATCTGATCGCAGCATTTAATGCCGGCGTCGCCGATACGCAAACGACCATCGGCGATGTCGCAGTTGTTGCAAGCGACTTCTGACGATCCCAGCATCGTGCTCCAGAGTCCTTGGGAATGGGCTGAGGCGTGGAGGTCACTGCAGAGGGAAGAGGTAATGATATTCTCTAACCTGATTTGAAGCCATTAAGAGACATAACTACGAAAGATCGGATATGACGAGATAGCAGTGGGGGTGTTCGGGGAGGGGGTCGAGCTGAGGCACCGATAAAGAGAGTGGGGGTTAGTACGGCTCCTTGTGGGATGCCAGTCCTATCAGGTAATTAAATCTCAAGCGGCTGGTGGAGACTTGCCTCTTTTTGTCCACCTCCTGAAAGGTCGCGAACTGGGCATTCCCTTGTCGTTGGCGTTTGGAGGAGCTGGGTGAAGTGGGTGGAAGGATTAAAACGACAGAAGAGGAAGAGGAGAAAGAGAAACATAAAACAGGAGTTGGGCGGAAAAGGTATAAACTTCACGTCATTAATTTTAACGGCTTCGGATGATCACTTTAGTTTTTAAACACATGATTTTTCCTGATTTTTCCCGTCCTTAATTTTTTTTATTATGCACGCCAAATCGCTATTTGCTATCGTCCACGGAAATTCACAGAAAAGACGAGGAAGGGGGCGGAGGGTGGGGGGGAGGGGGAATCAAAAGTAGAAGCCGCCAAATGCAAATGAGGCGGGGTCAAAGCTTCTGCCGAACAATAAATCTGGCCTCATCCGGAGCGTGAACCAATGATCATTCGCTGTAAACGAAAATAAAAACCAGAAGAATTTTGCCCCATCACGCGTATTATCTCTCTCTCTCTCTCTCTCTCTCTCTCTCTCTCTCTCTCTCTCTCTCTCTCTCGTTACGGTACTGAATTCTGCCAAGCGAAACATGAATGGCAGCTTCAAAGTAGCAGAAGCTCCAACTTTTAAGAATTTCTCTTGTAGACACTTCAATTCACGAGATGATGTTCAGTTTCTAATTTTCTTGTAACATTTCTTCATACTTATTTTATTCCTGTCACACACACACACACACACATACTCTAAATATATATATATATATATATATATATATATATATATATATATATACATATACATATACATATATATATAAATATATATATATCATATATATATATATATATATATATAATATATATATATACATATTATACATATAAATACATACACACATGTTGCTGATTTGTCTATATCACAGGCTTTCATCAGCCTGATAGCATTACATCAGAAGTTATAGTCAATGAATATTGTGTACGTTACTTTATTTGGTATTGATCGAACATCACCTTACTTTATAAACTAAAGTCAACAACCTAAATGACGCAGTATTTGTTTGGAATTTACAGCTAATCAACAATAAACGCTAATGGTTCTTCTTCCAATTTATTTGTTAAGGAAACATTAGCCTCGAGATCATCTAATGCGGTTGCATATTCCCAAAACAAATACAGTCTATAATAATGCATATAAAAAGCTGATAACAGTCCCCACAATTCCTCATACAAACACGCTCTTAAGCAATCAATAACTGCAAAGCTACCAAAAGAACGAGCGCTGTAATACATAACCGTTCGCAAGCAAAAATCGATTGGCGTTCAAGCTGATTATATCGGCGGCGCACTAAATCTCGCCTAATGATAGCAATCTTGTCTAATAACATTAAGGCAACCATCCCACGATCATATACGGTATACGATAGAACAGTTAATACCGGTATAAAAGTCAGACTACCTTAATTATGACTACTTGGGGCTAAGGTTTCGCAAGAAGAGCAGAAGAAAAACTATATTCAAATTATATGCTGAAACTTTATTCTAAGCGGTGTAGCTTCAACACGGTTAGTTTAAAACAATTTACGAGAGTTGAGGAAGAATTCTTCACTTGGAAGAAGGTTTCTTTATCAGTCTTTCAGGTGTGAATTCTAATTCAACTGGAAAGCAAAGAATAGGCAACATGATTAACTTGCTTTTTTATAGGTTCCGTAGATCCGCTGGTCAGGAAATATATATAAAAAAGGAACTATTCAATGCAATAATTAGGGAAAACCGCAAGACAATTTTATGTAATAATAAATACTGATTTATATAGCTGCTAAAGAGATGGGGATTAGGAAACATCCTCTCGTACAAATTACCTTAAAAATAATAATAAAAAAGGAAATAAAATAAGGATAAAGAATATAAAATTACTTTTGTATCATAACGTCAATTTTTCTTATATAAAGGAAGAATGGCGACAACATTTTGATCCAAAAGTGTAACCAATAAATTTATAAATCAACGTAAAAAACAAATCATACATAACAGCTTCAGTATCTCAACCAATAATGGAATTACAACCTCGATTTTTTCCTATCTAATTAAGAAGATGGAGAACGATTCTTTCACACCGACTCTCTCTCTCTCTCTCTCTCTCTCTCTCTCTCTCTCTCTCTCTCTCTCTCTCTCTCTCTCTCTCTCAGGACAACGAATTCCTTTTCTTAATTTTACATTGCCAGGATCCAGCCTTAATGAGAGCATGAGGTCCGGGTGATGACCCAATCCTCCGTCCAAACGCTTGGGGTAATTACCCTCATGGCCCGGGGCTTAATTTGACTCATTTGTCCGGAATTCCAAGTATCCAGAGACGACAGGTTAATGTGCAAGGAAATTTAGACTCCTGAAGTGTGAGAGCAATTTAGTTATAACAACATACATTTTGGTGGTGTGAGGTCACGAATGGTATTAGATCCTCGATGATAACTGAAAACTATTTTCCCGTCTCGATCTCAAAACACAGAATGGAAAATTAGTTAAAGCAGAACCAACTGATTGATTTATGTTTACTAAAACAGTTCAAAGTAGAAAACAGGCAACAGGAGTCATACATGTTGGTTATCGTATAACTAACCAATATTGTCAAACATTCGATACTCGGTCATCAGGTAAGAAGAGACTAAAAGAAAAAGAAAAGCACCAACAGAAAGGAGAGAGCAAGCTTATCCCGGAGTCAATTCACTACCTATTTCTGAAATAACTTTTCTTGGACCTGTTCGAAGCGACTTTGAACTTCATGTTTCTCCTGTACATCTCACGGAATCCCCAACCCTATTCCCCTTCCTCCACACCCCCATCCCTGGATCCCCCACCCCCTTCCCTCCAACATCCTCCCACTGGTACTCTTCTTCGACTTCCAAGGGGTAATAAAACCTACCAAGATTCGAATGCTGACCACGCCGGGCAGGCCGAGTCGTGACCCAGCCTGCCAAAGCTTGGCGTCCTGCAGCCACCACCTTCCAACAACACAAACCCACCGAAGGATGCGATGTTTCCACAACGTAACCCACCACCGAAGGATGCCATCAGGACCTCTTGAGTATTCTTAAGACCTTGCTCTTGAGTGAGTTCTGGAAGCGATATATCTAATGACTAAGAGTTTAGTCAGAGTAAGTAAACTATGCATCTAACAAATATCGATCGCGGAGGTTTCTGTAATGAAATATTTTATGGAAAGAAAAAGGTTATGAAAAAGCTGGATATGTTTCAGCTCTTACGTCTCAGTGTAGTATAAACATCGCTATGATGCAACGCCTGTAAAAAATAGCATAAATCAATAAAAAATGAATTAAATGAAACTTATGCTACATCGTTTATTCATGACCGATACCATAAACCAACGACAAGAAGAGACAATAAAACAAAACCCCTATGATAACAGTAGTAGCAACAGCAGCAGCAGCAACAACAAAGCCATCACAAACAAAGGCCATGAAGAGAGAGAGAGAGAGAGAGAGAGAGAGAGAGACCCCAACACCCAGACGTGGTCCAAATTGATCTCCGATCACCACCACCATCACTCTCGGAGGCGAGTAGTATCCTTTGATGTCGAGACGAGTCCTGCCAGTTGGGATCCTGGGCACGTCCTGATCCTCTCCGACGGAACAGACGTATTCAGGCAGAATGAGCAATTGCCGAGATGCCCAAAATTCGCCACCTCCAAGCATGTGAATGAAAATATTCCCATGAGGGTGGCAGCGCACTCATGAGTAAATCTCGCGGGGCCCTCTCATTCTTCTGGTCCTCGACTCATTTCCGGAGTTGTCCTACAGGAACCCAACCCCACGGGAGGACTTTTCTTTTTCAAATCGTCTCCCAGCTTTGAAGATCAATGAATTTGTCAGATTTACAGGAAAATTCCTCTGCAAAGAGTATCAACGTAATTAAGATGAGATCTCATTATATGTTACATATACAAATCTCATTATATGTTGCATATAAAAATTTCATTATACTATGTTACTTTCGTAAATTTCCTTTTTAACATTAACATATACTTATCTAGTTACTTATTTCTCTTTTCATTATAAGGATTCTATTCTGAGGAAGCTTCTTTAACACTGACTTTTTTTTTGTTATGAATATTACTTCATGATGAATTAGCAAAATGGAAAAAGGAAAAACTTTCCAAATGTGACCACCTATATAGTTCTACAGTACTCGTAAATGCGAGTAGAACATACAGCTATAAAAAAAAATTTATGATTTACGAAAAAAAAAATGGAAATAATTAAAGTATACAGATGCAGTACTTCCACCAACAATTAAAACAAAAATTCCAAGAGTACAATCCATTCTTAAGAGAGGAATTATTCATCTCCTCCCGTGAAAACGTCAACAACTACAGTGTCAACAAGGAGAGTTATCTCTTCCCGTGATAATGTGAACTACAATGTTCGTAAGGAGCGAGATAAAGACGGGTTCCTTAAGCAAGACCGTGAATCCCAAGGAGCAGTCCTAGCTACTTAAGTTCCAGCTTCTAACAAAGGGCGAGACTCGAACTCGTTTACAGGAATCATGTTTATCGTTTGTTGGGGGGGGGGGGGGGGGGGTGGGGGGGGGGGGGGGAATCTGGTACTAGACTATTTGCCTGTTCAAATCTAAAAACTGCATTATATATATATATATATATTATATATATATATATATATATATTATATATAATGACAAATCCAGTTCGTAACAAGAACAGTAAATCTTTCATAACAAAGAAGAGAGAGAGAGAGAGAGAGAGAGAGAGAGAGAGAGAGAGAAAGCAAATATTTAAGACAAATATACGATGATGTTTTATGTACTGACTAAATAATCAAAGACAAATAGTTTAACAAACCGTATTCAGCAATGATACATTTCACACTTTCAATAATACTCTCGGTGTCAGAAAGCTGCTCATGCTCTCTCTCTCTTTCTCCCTCCCTCACTCTCTCCGAAGTGAGACAGTGTTATTGTCATGCAAGGAAGGGCGCTAGACTCTGGCGTCGCCGATGCATGGTAGTTCCTCTTTAATGGTCGGCCATGATGGAATGCTGTCTTAATGGGGTGACGTGCCTTTTGCAAGTCGAGAAAAAGAAGAAGAAGAAAGAAGTCGAGAGTCCAGCAGGTGTCTCCCCGATAATTAGGAGAAGAAAGGAAGGGAGATGATGAAGACAACATTTAAAAAAAGGGGTATTTTTCATGATGGCTTGCTCTGGAATTGAATGCCCCAGAAGAAGAAGAAGACGAAAAAGTAAAAGGGAGAAAATAGGAGGAGGAGGAGGAGGGATGGGAGAATAGGAGAGTATTTTCAAAGGTCAAGAGAAGACCCAACGCATTATTACCTTAAAGCAATTCGCCTTGTATTTCAATAATTTATTTTAATTTGTATCTATTTATTTATTGACTTGTTAATCTATTTTTTCTTTTCTAATAACTGATACCTTCTTTCCGTATTTCAGATGATCACCATATTCGCTGGAAGATTGAGTTTCAAATCAATGGCCCCTTTGGGTTTGTCACATAAAAATAGGGCTCATGTTCTGAATAATAATAATAATAATAATAACAATAGGAAATTCTGATAGTTAGAGAAAGCCAGTAGCTGAAGATTGGTTGATTCATGTTACAACAACTGGCGTTACAACAACATCTAGGTTATTGACGCCGTAGTAGCTGTAGAGAGCGCAGAATTTAAACAAGCAGGTATTTCCTGTGATGGTTGAGTTGAAATGCCTAAGACAACTGTACCGATTATGGATTTCCGAAATACATACCTGAAACTTAATGCAGATGTCAGTGACCAATATGATTTCCGCACTCAATTACAAGGTGGTAACAATAATAATAACAAATACAAAGTTTGGAAAAATATAGCAACACAGTGGAACTAAAGACACTCTCGTACAAATAGACTCTGGATGTATCAAAAGAACAATACAAAGTAATATAACGTAAACAAACAACGATTGAAAGCGACGAAGCATGAAAAATAACAACAGAAATATACGGAGTTAATCTGGGCCAACTTCTACTACCAAAAGGTGACAGAAAACGATGACCTACTTACCTTTCATCATCATTATCTCATCACAAACAACTACACATCAACAGCGATCTGCATTCCCCCGACTTACCTGTTTGGACAGAGCAAAATATTCAGATTAGAACAGATTAACATTTTTAATAAAAAAGTAGTTATTTCTTACAACATGTGTTCACTAAAGCTGTTAATAATGTTGATAAAATGCACAGAACTCATGAATGTGATTTAACATCAAGTACAACTTAATTACAGTTCTGAAAATAAGAAGCTTTTTAATTAAATACACAGCAATAAAACTGGACTGATGTAAAAGAAGTAATAGATCATGGCATTGGTGATATGGTATTTAAACGCGATGATACAAAGAATGAAAGAAATAACAACAGTATGGAAAGCTGTTAATATTTTTAATTAGAAATACATAAAACCAATAGACACAACATGTGAGATAAGTCAGCGCTATGCATAAAAAGCATGTTAAATCTATGATCCTCCTCCCTCCCCGCTCAAAAAGTAACATGTACAGTTCTCCAAAACTTACTATCATTTCTGATTGGAAATACATAAAATAATAAATGATGATGCAAAGAACATTATCCAGTTTTGCAAAACTAATTTATTTCGATCAGACAGAAACACAAAATAGACCAATGAAATATTAATAAAAATAAAATATTCCATCACCGCGATGTTTTAAAAAATGTATACAATCGCGTAGTAAAAACAAGACGTAAAAGCAACGTTAGAAAAAAACGAGAGGAAAATATTTTAACGACATCACTCATCGACACTGCATGAAAAGGAGCAAAAGAAGGGCGGATCTGGTTCCAAAATTCGAGAGTCTGTCTCCATCACCTCAAGGACTCTCGAGGACCATTTATGAAAATGTATACACAAAAGCCAAGGTGAATTTATTCTAACCTCACGTGGGAATGACACAGCGAACGCGCCTTTTGTAATGTAAGAAATTGTTTGCACAGAATTCACTGTAAAAAAAAGCCGGATTCTCTCTCTCTCTCTCTCTCTCTCTCTCTCTCTCTCTGTCCGAGAATCTGAGTTCTAAAATTACGTTTAATTATTTACTAAAATGCTAAATTCAATATGAACAGTGAATCTCTCTTTCAGCTTCCGAATTTAGACTTGTACGCATTCTTAAATTATAAATAAACACTGGATCTCTCTCTCTCTCTCTCTCTCTCTCTCTCTCTCTCTCTCTCTCTCAATTCTCCTGATTTCGAATTTTAATTCTTTCTTAATAATTGTCTTCTCTGCTTATCAGAGAACTCTCCACTATTCCCATCGCTTTTTATACACTTCATATACTTTTATGGGAGGTGTCTTTATATATGAATCTATAATAAGTGTAAGCCACTAAAAATAAGCGAAAATAACATTTAAAAGACCTCATACCATCACGCGGAACTAGACAAACGAGTCGGCGACAATCTCTGGACGCAAGGCCGGGCTCCAAATCAGATAATGGCTTCTACAGATTATCAGGCAGAACCAATTTCAAGAAATGTGCATACTTAATATTCATACCTGCCTTTAGAAGAACCGAAGACATCCAACACCAAGACTAAGCTTACAAAGAAAAATAATAAAACGAGATTGAGTCGCATGCCTCAAATGCTACTCGAAGCGCAATCAGATGTTTACCAGAAATTGCTCGTATTCGTCCCAAGTGAAAATGTACCTGAAGAGTTTTCGTACCCACTGTGAGGTCATTGTAGTTTCAAGCAGGAAAAAATAGTTAATTATTCATATGTCCCCCGAACTGGTGTCACAACAACAATGGCCAACGACAAAGATGTTTCACAATTAGGAAAAATTTATATGAAAAACTGTTTTGTTGACTTATCACCGAGTTTGTTTAGGCTAGTTTAGATTTTATCTAGGTTTTTTAAAAATATACTGATATGCATCAAAACCGATCAGAAACACTAATAACAAAAATTTCAAAAATTGGAAAAGACAGCGCAAAAATTCAGAATAAAACACTGATCAGCTTTCATTAAAATAAACAATTATACACAGAATATTCAATATGGCATAACTTCACATAAATATCTGTGTAACCTCATTATTGTCACCACATTCTACGTATGCTTTCCGAAAAAGACAAATGGCTGGGCATGCAAAATAGAAGGGAATCAATATTGTAATTAATAGTGTACTATTATCAAAATATTTTGTTTATCTTTAACATGCAAATAATCCACACACGCACACGCACACGCACACACACACACACACACACACACACACACACATATATATATAATATATATATATATAATATTATATATATATATATATATATATAGTATAACATTCATTCGTTCAGAAACATACATTACAATTTGCTTTTAATAGACAAATACATGGAATAAACATACAATAAAAAGTCAAACTTATAACTTACACAGCCCAGAGCGTTTCCCGGAATAAATAATTAAACGAAGAAATCGCATGCAAAATAAAAAGGCAATTAATGCCGCTACTTATCTCTCAAATACCGAACATCCATCAGGCGAAACATTCCACACAGGCGTGTCCGGAATGCTGCTCGTCTGAAACTACAGATAAACATCGAGACGAGATTCCGGAAAGCAAACGTTTGATGGCTCCCACTGGCATAAAACTATTCTGGAGGCTGATTTGATTTTGAGAAGGGGAAAAGTCCCGTGATTTGGAGACGTATTACGTACATTCATATATATATATATATATATATATATATATATTATATATATATATATATATATATATATATATGTGTGTGTGTGTGTGTGTGTGTGTGTGTGTGCAATATTACGTACCTAGAGATGGTATGGTCATGTGGAAAGAGTCAATGTATAGAGAAAAAGACCCAGATGAGTTAAAAAGATAGGTAAAAGAGTTATTGGAAAGAATGGGTCTGAAAAGACATGATTATTCTCTCTCTCTCTCTCTCTCTCTCTCTCTCTCTCTCTCTCTCTCTCACGAACGAGCGTGCTTATCAACGAAATAAGTATAATTTACAACAGAAAAATTATTCCACAAACATATCAGTGAATATATTTTTGTTGCCAAGACTTACTGACTCCAGTGTTTATGTTAACTGGTTTCTACGGTAATGAAGGTAAAAACTGAGTATTATATCAGACCAGTAGATACTAAAAATTAGGCAATGAAATGCGACGAATCCGAGCTATGCGACGATAACGCTAGGAAAACGACCGTGCCAGTACGTGGGGGTAGAGACCCATTCGTTATTCCGAAGTTGTCGCATTCTCGTACTTACGTGTGATTGTTGCTGCGTGCGAAAAACCTACTTATAGAATTATTGTAGTATTTTATTACAGTGATTTATTGCGGCATGTGATATAATGAAATTTTTATTTCTATAGCACTTGTCACGCTATTTTACATAGTCAAACGAATCACTCAATTGATATTTCACAAAAAAACTTTTCTTGGAATAAAGTAAAATATAAGGGAGGGAAATGGAAGTCATAAGTTAATAATTACAATGTGATTAAAACTGCCTCAATTAATATTCGAAACTCCTGTGGCTCTACACACGCAAAAGTAACGTCGGAATCGATCCCGAATAAGAGGAGCGGGGAAATTAATCCCAGACAAAAGAGGCTTGAAGGTTTAAAAGGGCCTTTCTTGGTACGTGGGTAGATTGGTAGCCATTTCGCCGTCTTGCGAAGCGTAACAATAAACACAGTAAAGACGCAACAAACGTCTTTTCTCAGGTAGTAAAGAAGCGGAAGGGAACTCGGGTAGTACGGGGGTTGGGTAGAGCTGTTAGTAGGGAGTGAGGGGGGCTGGGGGTATATGCAGGATCAGGAGGAGGGGTGTGCGGAATAGACGGGGGACGGCTTTGCCCTCCACTGCAGAAAAAGAGAGGAAAAAAATCTAGTGCAAACTCTAATGGATTCCGGGAGACTGGATGGGTCTTGTGATGGGGAGAAAGAGAGAGTTCTTAAAAAAAAACATAAAAAAAACATATTACGTTAAAAGCGTCGGAAAAAAAAAAAAAAAATACTCCGCGATAAACTAAACAAAAACAAAAGGAACAAATAATACATTGAAGCATACTACACAGAAGTCCCGAAAATCAAGTACTCCGAACTATACCTACGGCACAACCGCTCGATTACAAGCCATTGAACAAACCACAACCTCGCTAACAATCAAATCGGCTATCACTGGAAAGGGAAACTGGCAATTCAATCGGCATAACGACCCGCGATTGAAAAGCGCCGGAGATGAAGAACCCGTGTAAAACAGCATCATCATCATCATCATCTTCTTCTTGGCGTCCTCTGATAAGCGGGCAATGATTGCGCCTGATGGACCAAGTCAGCCATATGCTGCTGATCTCAGATGGGGAATGACAAAGCTCCTTTTAATCCTAATTGTTACCACACTCGACAAGTACTTGGGAATCATATATCTCTCTCTCTCTCTCTCTCTCTCTCTCTCTCTCTCTCTCTCTCTCTCTCGACTTTTCCACGCTAAACTGACTTGCAGAACACGACTATATATTTAAGATTTTCAAGTGTAAAAGGACAAGGCAGAAATCTTTTTGAAGATATTTAAAATCTTTTCGTGTAATATATATATATATATATATATATATATATATATATATAATATATATAAATGCACATTTATATATACATGTGTATATGTGTTCATGCGAGCATCAGCGAATTCAAGATATATTAAATTACAACAGTTAATACGCAATTAAATGACGAACCACATTAAGCGGAAATAATATTTTACAGAAACTTTTGAGAACCACGCACGAAAAACACCCGCCATTCACACAGATCATCGGCATCAAAGGCGCTTTCTTGCACCAATAACGGCTTCCGCTTGTGGAACAGATTCCTCTGATTACAAGTTCAATGTCAGCTCATGACTGGCAAATATTTCTGTTTCTTGCAAATACTAGTGACTGCGTCTGTTCATGAGAGAGAGAGAGAGAGAGAGAGAGAGAGAGAGAGAGAGAGAGAGAGAATAAACTCAAAAATGAATTCTCTTGTTAATGTATTTATTGTAATAAAAAGATGGTATATACAGTTATTTTCTATATTTCTTTTCCTCTACCCCCGGCTGCGACCCACATGATTCCACTAACCACCAGATGCGTAAACCACCCCTGAGATCAACAGACACAGCGGATGTTAGGTAGGATACCCACAGCTTCCTTCCTCGGCCGGAATTTGAACTAGTGGCGTCCATTTCATACCAAGATTGCAGCCTCTAGACTAAGAAGAGAGAGAGAGAGAGAGAGAGAGAGAGAGAGAGAGTCAGTCTCCCGGTTTCTTTTGAATGTGAGAATTCCAGGGGAAGAAGCAAGCACGTGATACACATCACCTATTCTTGAAGAACATAAAAGTCAAAGCCTGAGAATATACGAGACGTATTCAAATCGTCCTTCATCGCAGCGCATATTAACTTCAAGTGAGAACAAAGCAAAGACGATTGTCTTGAAGGCTTCGGATTATTGTTCCACGGCCATTCTAATGAACTTCTTCTGGTGCGAGAATCCTGGAGTCCATTATTAATGAAGGCTACCCGCGAGTTGGCTCCGTTGTAACACCACTTCCCACCGAAATTCACTCGGGTTCTTTTCAAAAGTTTCAAGAGGCTTTCAACAGCATTCTAATTTGCCTTTCTAAACTTGCAGCTTTCATTTTTTTTCATTCTCACTCGCTTTCTCCCGCTTCGAATTAACTTTTATCAAAAAACAAAAGAAGCCAATAAGTAGGAGAAGTTCTACCGACCGAATAACTTGTCTTTCTATGTATAACTATTATTAATCCTCTTTCGACCCTCGTTTCCAATTACTGATATCAATCAAAGACAAAGAATGCATTAAGCAAGCACAATTCCATCGACACGACCCAAACAGTTTCCCAGTCTACAATTATAATTCTTCTTCGCTCTCCTTCTTTCTTTTTCTCTCTCGCTTGCAATCACTGATATCAATCAAAACAAAGGAGGCATCAAGCAAGCACGGCTACTGTGAATGAAGAATCTGGGCAGACATACCTCAACCCCCACGGATAAAGCCTTTGAATTTAACCGAGTCCATTCTTCAGAGGAAGTGAAGCAAAGAAAGACTGGATCTCAGAGAGAGAAAGAGAGAGAGAGAGAGAGAAAGAGAGAGAGAGAGAGAAAACAATTGGACCACCAAACCCCATCGACGAAGATTCCTGGAGGAATCTCACGAACAAATTATCTTTACATGAGGAGCGAAGATTGCTCCTTACTTCCATTTGCGCGCGCAGACAAAAGGGGGCAGTTTCGCAAACATTGGTAATGTTTCCACATTTTTTCTTTTGGGTAGTGTTTCAAGTTTTTTCTTTCTCTTTGTGGGAGGTCTCTCTCTTCCCACACCCCACACCCCCTCTCTCTCTCAGTCGCAGACACCCACGAAGATAAATTAATATCATTTCTTGACCCATCAAGGCGTCCTGGTCGAAATGCGCCGTCGCGAAACAAAAGGACGTAATGCGCGGTGGCGTTAATGAACGAGCGCAATGATGCTTTTTGTCTCTTGCGAGAGAGAGAGAGAGAGAGAGAGAAATATATATTGTGTGTGTGTGTGTGTGTACAGTAACCTGTGCGCGCACACGCGTGTGTAATCTCTTGGAGTCTCAGGGTTATGGAAAGACGCGGCCGAGAGTGACAGAAGTGGTGGTGCTTCTCATTGTCCAGATGCAGTCAACGGTTTCCAAAGCGTGGGTCGGGGCAAACATTTCGCTGCCACTCTCAAGATGGATTCTGCCGCTAATTAACATGAAATCAGACGGAGCGTATATCGTCGCCCGGAGAGAGAGAGAGAGAGAGAGATTCACTGTAGTACAGGCAACACTGGACTATTGGTCATTTTTCTTTCAAAATTTGAGAGAGAAACAGCATGACTGAGTTTATTTATCTCAGAGAGAGAGAGAGAGAGAGAGAGAGAGAGAGAGAGAGAGAGAGAGAGTAGCTGTAGTTGTGGCAGAGCTAGGCCTATGGGCATATTCCTTCCAGAATTTTAACCGTGTTCCTTAAGTCAATGTTTAGAAACTTGCAACAGACCTTGCGAATCCGATGGAAGTTGCAGAGAGTCACGGCGATGCCCTAAAGGCCAACGACAGCGTGAATACGTGAAATACAACAATCGAGTTATACAAGAATATAAGTAAATAGTGTTTCCCAGATGTTGCAACTGGGTGATAGAAAAAACGTACCTAAAAATATTCAGAAAACCCTAAGATTATGAAAGAAAACACTATAATAATATTCAGAAAACAAACCCATAACAATTTTCAGGAACCACCTGAGAGATTCAGAAAAAGCATCATCAGAAATAACAACAGAAACGAAATTTTTGGAGGAGCAACAACTATAAACGAAAATATCAATAAAAACAACAGCAACCAAGGCTACACAACACAGCAGCACCAGCAACAATAACCAAGGATAAATAAGACGAAGCACGAACAAACGCCACTAAAAATATCGAGAGTCAACACGGCCCAGCAACCGAAAAT
This sequence comes from Macrobrachium nipponense, assembly GCF_015104395.2. Classification (NCBI taxonomy): domain Eukaryota; kingdom Metazoa; phylum Arthropoda; class Malacostraca; order Decapoda; family Palaemonidae; genus Macrobrachium; species Macrobrachium nipponense. Next base: position 24,445,084 of record NC_061088.1, on the reverse strand, counting down.
ATCACAAGAATTAAAATACTCCAAGCCCAACCACTTCTCATCTCGAAGACGCTCATTTTTCGCGCCGATCCTCCATCCAGCCACCAGCCACTCTGGATCCAGACGGCGCTGGAATCTTGCAGTGACGTCTGGAGAATGCGATGCTGTGTTTGTCTTGGTACTTTGGAGGATCAACTTTGGATTTGCCTTCTGGCGTAAGTCGTTCCTTTTGACAGGGAGCGAGACAGCTTTAAGAGAGATAAGAAAAAAAAATAAAGGGAGAGGAAGGAATGGGTAACCATTAAGGTGAGAGACAGTGGGTGGGTGGGTAGGAGGGGAGGGGGTTAAGCCGGGGCTTGGGATGGTGGTGGGCAATGAAGAGTGTTAGGGTGTCAAGGCAGGTATATGTATATGTATGTGCATATGTATATATATATATATATATATATATATATATATATATATGTATATATATATCATATATATATATATATATATATATATATATATATATATATATATATATTGTGTGTGTGTGTGTATGTTAAGAGATCATTTAGGTATTCATATTGACACAAATTTTGAGATATTCCCCTAAAGTGTGTGTGAGAGAGAGAGAGAGAGATATATATATATATATATATATATATATATATATATATATATATATATATATATATTATATACATTAGTAATTGTGTGTGTGCATGTTAAGAGATCATTTAGGTATTCATAGTTGACACAAATTTGTTTTGAGATATTCCCCTAAAGTGTGTGTGTGTGTGGTGTGTGTGTGTGTTGTGTGTGTGGAGAGAGAGAGAGAGAGAGAGAGAGAGAGAGAGAGAGAGAGAGAGAGTTAGTCACGCATGTGGCAATGAACCCTACAGCAAAGCCACTCATATGGAAAGCAATCAATCCTTAAATACTTAAGAAACCGGTGTTAACAGAGCCATCCATAAAACGAATCGGTCCTATAATCACGAAGTTCAGCCTCTGTATTTCCAATAAGGTGATTATTGTGTTCTAAATCCTTCCAATGCCCGTAATTGCTACTCACGGATCACGCATAGGCCAGGGATTAAAGGTTATCCGGCAACGTATGAGTTGTTACCTGGCATTTACGGTTGATGCAAAAATGGGGTTGTACGGATGCATATGCGGAACTTGCAATCCGTATCTCTCTCTGCGTAATATATACTAGTGATATATATATATATATATATATATATATATATATATATATATATATATATATATATATATATATATATATATATATATACATACATACATACATATTATATATACATATACTGTCTGTATATATTATAAATATGCGTGAGTACTAATAATTGCAATGACGTCTCCATGACAAGTATGATAAAAACAAATGCTCGTGGTGACGACAAATGGTAAGATAATGGTTAGCAATGCGAAGGCTGGTCTTGATTTCAATACATTCAAACGATATAATTAGATACCCCTCATACCCGTCAAGACAGGACTTCATATGGATAGTTAACAAGTCCGAGCAACGAAAAAGGAGCGATTTGTCAGGATTAGAGAGACATTTATATATGTGTATTTGGAGATTATCTCTAAACTATCGATGCTATGACTAATATAGACAGAGTATTAAAATAAACGCAATTTCTGCTTCATATTCGTCTAGTTATCTAATCGAGGATTCTGTATATTTAAAAAAATGGGAACTTACCAATTTCACTAGGGTCGATAGAATCATTTCTGCAGAGAAATGGACAATTTTGCAGTTTATTTACAACACAAGTGTTCACGAGCAATTGCGATCGATTTAAATCCGGAATTACTATGGGGGAATTTAACACCCCATGATTTGTCATTGAGGGAGGAGGGGGAGTCCATTCTTGTCACCGTAGTTGTCACGGTTGATGATGATGATTTTTTTTTTTAGAATAACACGAGGAAACCCTGAAAGGAAAATCGTTTTTATAGCAATTTTATAAAAAATGTACCGAAATATTCAACACTTTCTTGCACGGTACAATCACCTCAAGATTTGAATCAACCAATTTAATGCCGAATTGCAGCAATCATCAAAGATAGCGACAACGTTCCACAAGCCCAAAACTAATCACAGTTCATATTCAAATGCACTGACTATTCATCGATGATAAAAATTGCATACTGAACATAATTCTCTCATCTGGGAACAGATAACCTTATGTTTGGGTGCATTAAAAATATTCAAAAAGGCAATGGAAGTGTGGTTTTATTTCTATTCATCAGAGAAAATCACTATAGGTCAATTAAGGGCCGCCTCCTTTCATTTTCTTTGTCAATACAATTAAGCACCAAAGCGTATTTCTAACGTCACGTCCCCTTCTCCAGTGAGAATCGTCCACAATATAGATGAGACGTGATGTTTGGAAAGTGTCGGAGAGATATACTTTGTTCCTCGAACCTGTGATTTTATTGCACTCATCACAGCTCGATAATGCTTAATCCATCTTCAAACATACGAGTTAATAACGGTAAATTCAAATGTGGCCGTAACTTCGGCAAAATTACATGACAAACGTACAAATGATTGCCGTCATTCAACCCAACCAGTTCTGTAAATGTGGTTAGCTTTGTACTATATAATTTGTTTGCTGTAATACGTGACGTTGCAAGCTTGCCAGTCAGAATATGCAAGCTTAAAGCTCTTTATCAGGCTGCAAATATATCAGTTATGAAATGGGTCATAGTGAGGCCTGAGAAGCCATCTAATGTATGTGTGTTTGTGTGTGTGTGTGTTTGCGCGCTGATGTGTGTATCTGTACTTGTGTTTTGGAAAGAATAAAAGTCATCAAGTTACCTTAGGGAGGTATATTCGGTTACAAACGAGGAGAAAAAATACAAAACAAATAAACATCATACTGTAATAAATATTGCAACAGACCCACGTGCTGCAAATATGATCGGGAAGTTTTCAACCGGCGACATCTGTGACTGTCTCAGCCTAATTATAATGCACCGCTGCCCACATTTCCTCGATGATTAGATCGAACCGACGGCGATCGGTTATTGATCTCGGAATGATTACGGCATGTCTGACAGATAGTCTTCAAACACACACATACATACACACATTATATATATATATATATATATAATATATATATATATATATATATATCATACAAAACACAACACTCCACTATATATATTATATATAATTAATTATATGAGTATATAAAATAATATATATATATATATAGTGATCTGTAACGAACTATCGTATATTGATAATGATCCTACATGACGCTATTCTAAACCAACAAAGAGCTCCGACATTATAAATCTACAAGGTAAGAACAAAAGCACCGAGAGATTCGTTAACGCCACAAAACCCGTCCTCACCCCCCCCCCCCCAACCCCCCCCCCCCCCCCCCCTCTCACCCCCGCACACACTTTAAGGTCATTATCATGCAGGTCATGAGACGAGAAAGAAAAAAAAATAATAAAATGAAACCTAGACATTAACGTTTCTTCCCTTCCTCCTCCTCCTCCTCCTCCGCTTTCCTGACGGCCTCGTCAGTGGCAGCCCGACGACGCCTCTCATGAAGGAACAAATGCGACTCTGGATGCGAAATAATTCCCAACAAAAGAAATCCGAATTTACGAAGCGATGTTTAATTATTTTCCAGAGAGGTTACTAAATGGCCATCATGCAATTACGGCTTAAATAGCGAGAGGCGGTATCATCGCTCTCTAGAGTCCTCCCAGGACACCTCTGCAACTAAAAACAGGCTCCGCTACCAATACACCCCCCCCCCCCCCCCCACCCCCCGACCCCCCACGACTTCAATCGCCCCCTTCCCTCTTCCCCCCTCAGTGCCCCAGGAGGAGCGATCAAGACGCCCCACGGAGAAGAAGCTGCGACCGAGATTAAGAACCCAATTCGAGGCAATCCAAAATCCCTCCCCTCCTGCGCCTGCAGGAGCGCCCAGCCTCTGACTCTGATGAGCATCACCACATCCTTGGAGATTAAACAAGAGATTCGGGATGAAATAACGGAGGGAGAGAGATGCAGCATCCGCAGATAAGGGGGAAATGTTTTGACAAATATTTGACGTCAGTCTCCCGGTGATGCCGAGAGCCCCGTAACGGACCTTTTTGCGCTGCGACGCATAAATCATCTGGAAGAAGACCTTCTTGGGTGGCAATTTGGGATGTTTCAGTTTCATCCCACGGAAATATCAGATTAGGTGACGTCAGGGATGACGCTGTCGTGTTGTTTTAATCTATCATGGAGCGGAATCGATTTTTTTTAAATAAGTTACCCTTGACTATTAATGAGTGGTGAGAGGATTTATCAGTCACATACTTTGGAAAAAATAGGAAATGTATTTTCACTAAAGAAATGTATTTTCACTGAAGAAATTTATTTTCACTAAAGTTTATAATACACGGCAGCTTATCTAACTACACTTATCTTCACTAAATCGACATTTGGAGTTTCCTAATAAGAAAAAGAAGGAAATAACAGCCATTTAAAACAAAAAATCTGAATGCCGTACCATTACCTACACAGTCAAGCACACGTCTTACAGTCCCCAGTTCGTACGACGTGTCCAATGATGATAAACTCGCGACCATAACTTCCAAATACCTGTCACTGGATTCTTCTCCTTGTAGGAGGGTCCTGTAAGGAGACCGTCCCTTAATAATAACAATAATAAGGACGCGGGGAAGGTCCTTCGGGGAAAGTAATCACAACCGAAACCCACCTTGATTACACACTATTAAAGAGGATGACGACCGATTGCCCGGCATTTATGGTGGTACCCATCGCGATTCGCCTCTCAGGAGAGATGGCACTGTAACAACCAGGTGAGATTATATGCCCCTACCTGGATGCCCGGCCCATAACCATTGTATGCCCTGCTTTTTTTTTTTTTTTTTTTTTTAAATACCAGACGATAATCACGATCTTCCATCGAAATGGGTACGGCCCAGGGAAAGGGTGAAAAAAAAGGGAGGGGGGGCATAACTGAACATTAAAGAAGCGACTTCAGGTACCATATAACCTCCAGATGATCTCAAGTGTAGTAGAAAGTTAATAATAATAATAATAATAATAATAATAATAATAATAATAATAATAATAATAATAATAATAATAATAATAAGAAAAAAAAAAAAAAAAAAAAAAAAGAAGAAAGAAGAAGAAAGAAGAGAAAAGAAGAAGAAGAAGAAGAAGAAGAAGAAGAAGAAGAAGAAGAAGAAGAAGAGAAGAATCACCAATTACTAGAACACGCCCAGAATACCCACTACTATCAACGACCTCCCTCCCCAGCCCCTGACGTTGTGTTGCTGTCCCTAAGAAACAAAGGAGAAGAAGAAGAAGAAGAAGACATCAATAATGAATAAAAATACAACACCGAGAATCAGGACCAACTTCCAATATACTTTCACAAAGCACACGTAAATACCGGAGTATTTACGACACCCGAGGGCTACCGCCGAGACACTGTTACATTTAATTTCGGGTGATCCCGGAGACCACAAAATTATTAGGACCCCTGATCAATGGTCCGCCCCAGAGCAGGAACTCATAAGAGACAGACACATCTCTCGGTGGGAATGAAAACAGCTGAGTAATTGTGGGAACTGGGCGACTCTTTAAAAGAAGGGAAGCCCGTAAAAGAATGTAAAATGATATGGCCGTCTCTCTGTGCGGAGTTGCTTGTTTCATTGTCTCGGCCTTGAGACAAAAAATAAATAAATAAATAAGAAAAAAAAAGATAAAGAATTTCCTACTTCAAGAGAAGTTGCTAGGATGAAACCCCCTATGGCGATGTTAGATACAGACCTAGTAAAGTTATTATAATCACAATCCTTTATCTATCTGTCCACTCATCGACACACACCCGCGCGCGCGAACACACACACTCACATATATATATATATATATATATATTAGATAATATATCAGATATATATAATATATAGATATATCTATATTAATATTTATAGAGATATGGGCCATTCAGGTTCATCATTAAATACTTGACCTCACATGTATATATGTAACGTATACACACACACACACACACACATAATATATTATTAAGGGTATTATATTTTTGGTATATAATATATCTATATATATATATATATATAATATATATATACTATATATATATACTATATATATATACATATATGATGTATAAGGATGATCACCAGAATAATTCACAGCAACAATAAAACAACTAACAACAAACATCAGCACCAACAACCCTAACAGAACCACCATCAAAAATAACACCCACGACAGACCACAACCCAGGCTCCAGTGACGAGGAGTCTCCTCAAATTGGCCTGACCAGGACTCTGATCAGACACCTCCTCATTATCCTGACGGGCAGCCGACATCTTGTCAACGCCCGACGAACATGGCCTACCGACAAACAATTACCGCGTCGGCGACAGTGTAATAATAACCTCCGGAGACGCTCCTCGAGGCTAATGATGACAGTAATGAAGTTATTAGAATATTGAAGGAGCGACGGCGAGGTACTTCAATACTGTTACTGTTACTTTTTTTTTTTTTTAAACTTGGGTATATACAGTTCTCCAGTTGTCATTGTTGGCATTTATTGGAATGTATATGATTACGATAAAAGTTAATGAAACATGAATATTTTAGAAACTAACAATAATCATCCTGTTATGAAAAAATCCACAATTATATAGTACAGTATATTACTGTGTACAACATAGATTTTCGTGTGTTGATGTTAACATCAACGAACGGTGTTCGAAAGTTTAAGTTTGTTTTACATAGTAATTTTACTCTTCTATATAATTGGGGATATTTGTTCTTCACGAGATTGTGGACTTCTTAACAATAATTATCATAATGATTTACAAAACACAATCACAACTTCATTATAACCTTTTATTCGAGGCCCCAAAAACAACAGCACAATGAACTTTATTCCCCAAAAATTATTGCAGTATTGTTTTATTTCTAAAAGTGACTAAAGTATTCTTCTTTCTACTCTCCTCCCCTCCCTTTGCCCTCTTCCTCGTCTGTCTCTCTTTTTCCCACAAGACAGAGCAAAAACCCCGACCCTCCACCGGAAATCAAGGTCTCGTCACGTACCAAATCCCCCCGCCCCCGCCCCCACCTGCACCCCAACCCCACCAACAATGGCCACACCCCCCTCCGCCACCCCAAATCGATGCTAGTCGCACTATTCGGGCACTTTTTGCATCGAGACCTCAGACGCAGAAGGGTAAATGTCGCGATTATCTACGTCTGTCAGTGCGGAGAAGACGTTCTCTCCAAACCCGTCTCTCCTTCAGAGACATTCTCTCTCTCTCTCTCTCTCTCTCTCTTCTCTCTCTTCTCTCCTCTCTCTCTCTCTCTCTCTCTCTTCCAAAGTTTTAGGATCCAGGGTGAGAAGGACCTCAAAAGGAAAACCATCATCCAGTCGGTGTGTAACCGGTCATTGGGTAACTTTTCAACTTCTTTCCAATCTCTATTCGAATTGAGATCTATACGGTACATTATCTCTCTCTCTCTCTCTCTCTCTATCATTATACAGATATATATATATATATATATATATATATATATATATATATATATATATAAATCATAATAGTTGTATCAGATTTAAAATCTGACACACTCAACTGAAGAAAGGTGTGTTACCTTGTCATGGCCGACATTAATCTATTTTCAGCATTGAGAAACGTTGTGTAAATAACACTTGAGCCAAAACCGAGTCTTCAAATACTCACTCAATTACATGAATGACATCTTGGGTCGGCTCAGACCACTAAAAAATAGAGGGGTGTAAATATACTAGACTTTATTGAATCTCGCTATCGACCCTAACACTGATTCAAGCGGCACTGCGTCATAATGAGGACATAAAGATAGTGGAGTATATACAACTCACAATACCATTAAAGTAATAATAAAAAAAGGAAATCAAATAAAAATACTTGCTAACTGGCTACCGCAGACAATATCATTCATTATCTCGGAGAGAGAGAGAGAGAGAGAGAGAGAGAGAGAGAGAGAGAGAGAGAGAGAAATTAACGGCCGGAAATTCGAACCATAAACTGTTTTTTGATGCTGCGCTTTTATGAGGCAGACGAGCCGGTTAGGTCACGTGATCTCTTGACTGGTTATTTTTTTTATTCGGATCTCGTTTTCTTTGGCCGTAATGTTTCCGCATTGTCCGTGGCACTTTTATAGTATACTGACAGCAATTATAAAGGACGGTGAACCTCAGCTGGTTCTAATGCATACATACATTCATATACATACATACATACATATATATAGTAGATGTCTGTGTGCGTGTAATTAATCACGCAATAGCTGATATTGCGATATATATATATATATATATATATATATATAATATATATATAGATATAATACGATATATATATATATATATATATAGTATAGTATATATATATATATGATATATATATATATACATATATATGGTACTTGAACACCACCAAACCATATCTTGTAAAGTGATATTCCCACACGTACCGGCAAGTTACCACAGCGCAGGAAGGACACATGTTAACACATGTGAAATATATGTATAAAAGAATTCATATCAATAAACACGGAAACGCACAAATATATACTACTGTGAATGAAAGAAATGGGCAAACAACAAAGTTATATCCAAGATGAGAGTGGGTGTATATATATATATATATATATATATATATATATATATAACCTCTTTCTTAGTCACTCCTGCTAAATATTCAATCCAAAGTACTCCGCATGAACAAAATGCGGCACATTTCTACAGTTTGGTTCCATCCCCATGCGAATGAATGTTCAGTGGTGGATAAAATATCTTGGTGACAGTAAATTTGCGGTAGATTCTAGTATGATTTACGTATGAAGCATATTAAGGAGACTGAAGAGAACAGCACAAAAACTCCAATATCGAGTTGAGGTATTAAAACAAAATATAACTACAAAAACTTGTGTGTCTTGTGTACGACAAGCATTTCAGAATAAACTGAGAGAAAAAAATGTAACGGGGTTATTCTAGAAACGATATTAATATCATTGATGACATGGATATACAATTATCATCCAGAAAATACAACCTCGCTTGAACAAATAAATCGAAAAGCGTCCTGGAGACACAGCGAAGCAGAACAGAAATCCACTGAAGGATATCGAGCTCCGATAACGAGCTACATCTCAACATACCTCTCCAAAAATAACAGGAGACAAAATATTCACGGAGAGAGAGAGAGAGAGAGAGAGAGAGAGAGAGAGAGAGAGAGACGAGAGAGAGAGACCTTCCCGGGCACCAGTTTGCGTTTTGCTTGAGTGACTTCGGTTCCCTAAGTCAATTTTCGTCGGCGCCTCTCTTTTAACAACTTCCTTCTCCTCCTTCTTCTCTCCTCCTCCTCCTCCTCCGGTCGAAGTGTAACTTTCCGAAACTCATTTTGAGAATCAGCAGTCTGATTCGAAGGAAGCTTCGTGTATCTTTCGTTTGATTCTTCTTCGGCGGCTTATTTCTATGAAACTTTGAAAGATCCAAGGATTTTCTCAATATATTTTCTCTTATGTTACTTCTTTATTATTATTATTATTATTATTATTATTATTATTATTATTATTATTATTATTATTATTATTATGTTATATTCTTGTTGAACTCCAGTTATTTATATACTTATACAATTAATATTTTTACTAATTTTAGTAGATAATTATCTTTACCTTTCAGTTACTTATCTTTGTAATACCGTTCACCCCTTTTTGATACAGAGATCAGTGGAACGCTCCATCTCATATCTTTACCTAGCCCAGGCCCAAATGAAAGAAGAAAAACTGAAAATAAATGAAAATGAGGCTTGACTTGGAAGTGCACGACAGCTCTTCCTGAAGGAAAACGAAAGAAGGAAGAAGATTCCAAAACTTACATCATCATAATCCACAACATAAAGACCAATAATCACTGAAGGCTCCTGTGACTCCCAGAAGCCATGAATTGTGTTGATGCAATTGTCATATATTCTTAAACTTTTATTATTCATGTAAACACGGAAATTACTGTGAGTCGCTACGCTAATAATAATAATAATAATAATAATAATAATAATAATATAATAAAAATAATAATAATAATAACAATAATAATAATAATAATAATAATAATAATAATAATAGTAGTAGTATGGTAGAGCTTTCAACCACTGTTTAAAATGGTACAAAGCTGTGCCGAAACGTCAAAGAATAAATGAACTTTGGACAGATGCTATACAATAATAATAATAATAATGATAAAACAAGAGGAACCGCAAAATACCGACCACAGTTGCCACGTCCCGTCGAAAGACGAGAGAGGGGTGGAGGGGGCGGGGGGGGGGGGGGGGGGGTACACTATATGCGTAAAATAAAAAACTGACGCTCTCCCTAATAGAGCTATTAACTTTAACAGCCTCCCTTAAGCAGTTTATAAACTCTTTCGTTCTTTCTTTCTTTCTCTTTTTTTTCATACGACACCTCGTGGTTTAAATGCCTCCTAACATTCCCTTTCTCCTACCTCTCTCCTACATCATCTCTCTCTCATCTCTCTCGTCTCTCATCTCTCTCTCTCTCTTGATTTTCTCCCCACCACCCCCTATCTGTGCTTAAAGTGGTTTTCAAGTTTCGGAACTGGAGTTTAAAGCATAATAAGAGAGAGAGAGAGAGTTTCCTGTTACCTAGTAGCAATGGCAAACAATGAGAGAGAGAGAGAGCGAGAGAGAGAAGAGGGAGAGAGAGAGATGGCACCAAAGGAGAGTAAGTTGAAGTCAAGATATTACTAGAGACACTACATACTTCATACGCCATCACCAGCAATATTGTCACAAATTTTTGCTGTGGCCCTTTCACACCAACACACACACACACACACACACACATATATATATATATATAATATATATATATATATATATATATTATATATATATATACACGTATATATATATATCTATCTATCATATCTATCATATATATATATATATATATATATATATATGTATATTATATATATATATATTATATAAATATATATCTATATATATATATATATAATGGTCACAGCAACTAAACATATACAGTTGCTGTGACCATGTCTTGGTATTAAGACGAAAGTACTTAGCATTTCGAGTGTTTTACTTTTCATTCGTGGCTGTAACTTTGCTCGTATAATCATCATATATTTTTTATTTCTTCGTGATTTAAAATCAAACATATAATATAAACATGTATATATATATATATATATATATATATATATATATATATATATATATATATATATATATATATATATATATACCATTAATGAGCGAAGTTATGGGAAAAAACAAACAAATATAAATATTTAGCGACTAAGGAGAAATAGGTACCATTGGCAAAGGATATTTAAAACCAATGAAAAACAAACAAAAAATTGTTGCAACTCCTTTTACGATCAGGACTGAAACGTAAAAGATAGTTAAAATAGAAAATAGAAATAAAATCTTACAACTAACCTTACGGTCTAGGCTCGAAGCCCTTCACTGAATCAAGGGCCACTTGTCGCCGAATTAATCTGTGTCCACAAGCGATCAAAACAAACACAGTTCATCTCAATTTCGTCTCTCATTCAAGAAGCAAAGTATATTAAGTGGTGACCAGTTTATGGACCTATTCCTCAAGGGCAGCGAGTACGTTCCCTCGTGTATTATTATTATTATTATTATTATTATTACAGCTGTCAGTAGTAATAGCAGTAGCAGTAGTGGCAATAGTAGTTGTAGTATATCTGTACGGTCAACAAGGACGGAATTGTTTGAGCAATTATCCAATTGCTATAAACTATTTATATCAGCTGATTTATGTCGCTTTGCACTGCTTCGACAACGCTGAACACTCTTAAAAACACCATTAATTTGCTGAGCAAACTTCCAAATAAAGAAATGGCTATAAATAAATAAAAAAAATGATACAAAGAAAGCAAAGAGATCAAATGGCAAAACCTGAAGCATTAAACACACAAACAAATCTAAACACAAACATCATTAATAAAATTCTCGCCGCCCATCCACTGGAATTAATAGGGTTCCAATAACCAATTCAAGATGTCTCTCGCTGTACTTAATCGATAGTTTACTATTGCCATTCCTTTTAAAATCATGCCCTAACTCAGATGTCGGCCGGGGGCATGATCTCCAAAGTGCCCCGCCATTAACAAACGGCTTCAGTATAAACAAATTAAGTACTCGCGTGTGAGCTCGTGTAGCTTACGCATGTACACATACATGTACATGCACATATAGAAATACATGCATACACAATACATATATGTATATATATACATATTTTATATTATATATATATATATTATCTTATATATATAGGTATATAAATATACACAAACCTTTATATATATGTATATATATGAAGTGTATTTATCGCCTGGTTAACGTATATATGGACGTTTATGTAGAGCTGTTTAATCTGACGTACGTACATACATATATGCGTATCATTTATATATATATATATATATATATATATATATATATATATATATATATATATATATATATATATATATATATATGTATGTGTGTGTGTGTGTGTATGTGTGTGAGTGTGTGTGTAAGCGATACGCATATATGTAAATACGTACGTCAGGTTAAACAGCTCTACATAAACGTCCGTAAATACGTTAACCAGGCGATAAACGCATTTTAATTTAGGCCGGCCAGACAGAAGAGAAAACCACAATTAGCATACAATGGCTCCGTAATGGAGCCACTGAACCAGATCCACCTGCTAAACCTTTCCACCGTCTTACAAAAGGGGATCGATACTTAAAAAAAAAAAAAAGTTAAATTAACAGACTGGAACATATTTGCACTAGCTGCAAAAACACAGCAGCCTGGAATTTGTGATAGGTATTTCATTTATTTCATTTATTTTAATGGTGCAGTGTCGTTGATATATTTATGACGACATCCTTATAAATAAAGTGTGTTTATATGAGAAAAATATAAACGAAGATTTTCGGACACATGAATAGTGATACACTAAGGAGGTTCGAAAGTGTGTGTTTTTATCATTTGAATGTTAACACAATTTGTTTATACACTTGTGGATTTTTATTACTTAATAGTTTATCACGAAATTGTGAATCTCTTGGAACGATCGTTATTACTATTTCTACGGTTAAATTGTTTTAAATAGTAAAATATATCTACTGCTACTACTATAATCATGATCATAATTACTATCTTAGTAATATTAGCAAGCACATAAGAATAGCAAGCATTATCACGGATAATTAGCCTAAAATCGCTTCGCATGAAGAAGCAACGGATGAACCGAGAACCGAAAACGTTCTTCCTCGTTGCAACCGTAAGACATTCACACAGATACTGAAAACAAACGAAGAGCAACGAAGCGCAATCATCCGAGAAAAAAAAAATAAAAGGAGCAGCGAAATTAGCTTCCTGCGCACCGAGCGAACACACATACGCACACACCTCCCGATGACGTCACCCAGGAAGCCTCCCAGACACCATCATGAGGAGGCATTTAAGCTTTTTGGAGGCGTATTATTAGGTCAAACTCTATTGATGGCGCACCGCGGGGGATCCTGGGAAACCGACGAGGCGCTCGCACAACGCATATCCGGCTCATTCGACCGGGTATCGGATGTCGAGGGAGAGACGATGGAGACGTTCGCTTTGAAGAAGAGATCGTCGTCGTCGTCGTGGTAGTCATCGTGTAATCGCCGCCCGGTAACCTCCTGGACACCTGATACCGCCGAGGTTAGATTCGCCCCCGCCCCTGTCAAGTCATTTCAAAAGGCACTGTAGTAAGAGAGAGAGAGAGAGAGAGAGAGAGAGAGAGAGAGAGAGAGAGAGAGAGAGAGAGAGACGATTTACCGAGGCAATGAGGAAGACAGTAAGAGAGAGAGAACAATCTCACCAGGCACTGAAAAGAGGGAGCAAGAGAGATTCCGTTTCAGAGGCACTGGAGAGAGAGAGAGAGAGAGAGAGAGAGAGAGAGAGAATTGTTAGGTTTGTCAGTTCATATAGGCATGCCATTTTCTTGTACATCAAACCTCAGCATTTGCCTTAGAAGTTTACGTCAGCTTAGGATTCCAGAAGTTTTTTCAAAAAATTGCTACTAAATAACTTATTCAATAAGTGTTACACATAATTAAGAGGGAAACTGATCTATGCAAATGTTTATTACGGCAAATTAATGAAATCATGAAACATTATCATATCAACAAGAGTAGGAGAAGGTAACCAAGAAGTGCTACAAGCAGGCGTCAATGAATCCAAAAATTTCCAAATCAAGTAAAAAAAAAAAAAAAAAAAAAAAAAAAAAAAAAAAAAAAAAAAAAAACCGTAATAAGATCCTTCAAGCAGTAAGGGAAGGATCATTTCCCGGGAATTTTCCTTTCAATTTGCCTCCTAAGCGGCATCCCCGAGAGGATCAAACGAGACACAGGAACCAGAGAAGGACCTCAAAGGGGTGGGGACGGGGACGGGGACGGGGCGCCAGGGTCCCTATAGGCGTCCTAAAGAAGAGAAACCCGAGAGTCCTGGAACGCGTTTCTTCATGAATTCCCTCAAAGAGGAAGACTGGGGATGACTACCAGAATCCTACAAGATCCTGCGTGCACACTTGGCCCTTCTTAAGAGACATCCCGGGGCGTGCGTTTGTCTCACCCTGAATGGGACGGGCGGTGGGAAAGATGCGGCCTGGAAAAGGAGCACTACAGAGGCTGTCTCGGCGTCTAAAGAAGTTTAAATATAAAAAGAAAAGACTGTGTTGTTCAGTTTCCCCTTAACCCTATCACTCGGCCGGTTCACCTGTCCAGAGCAATTTACTTTGACGAGCTCTCACAGGAAGGCTTTGAGGAGGAGGTGGGGGGGGGGGGGGGGAGGTACCCATTGTCCCTTCATTTTCTCGGGCTTCTCCTCTTCGTTTCGCTATATGCACATGTGCCAGAGACGATCTATTCACGAGTGTGCGTGAATTCTCTCTTATTTTCCTCTTCTAAAACTGCACTTGTGTAAGACGATTCATCAGCAGAAGAGAAAACAGGCCTTAAAACATAGTACTCAAGATCTCATGAAAAGGACAGACAAAGAAATAATTCTGAATGGAAAGGGGATAAAAGATGATACATATAAAATATAATCAGAAACCTCCAACTTTACATTTCATAAGAAATAAGCTCAATTTTGATACTATTTTTATATACCTAAATTGCTTTACTATAATTTGAACCACGTGAAATAAATTTATTACAAGAAACCTAGATTCCTCATGACTTCATATAACTATCTCACGCCTTCCAGTTCCTCCAGCTGTGATTACTGCTAATAACTGCACCGGGTTACGTTCCAGAACGGGTACTGAAATAAATCGAATTCAGTAAAACAAAACAAAAAACTTAAAGAAAAATATATACTCGTGTATATATATATATAGTATATATATATATATATATATATATATATATATATATATATATATATATTATATATATAAACGTGTGCTATTTTTCAAATATATTTGTGTGTCAGAGAGAGATGGAGAGAGAGAGAGAGAGGAGAGGAGGACGAGAGCGAGATGGAGAGAGGGAGGTGATAGAGAGAGAGAGAGAGAGAGAGATAAATTTCTATTTTGAAAAACAAGCCTCACCGATGGAATATATAAATCGAAAAATGCGTAACCATATACGATCCAAAGCTAAAGGAACACAGACAGACATATACAGAGCAACAATCGTTAAGGGTAATTGACCGAAAATGACACAAAAACCAATAGTAAACCAAAGGGAGAGAGAAAGAGAGTATAAATATTTTTTTCCTTCTATCACTGGAACTCCCTCAGAATCCCACGGTGTCTCCTGACGGAAGTAACATGTAACTCCTATAATCATGTGGAAGTGAAGGCACCAAGGCCGGTGAGCACGAAAGACTCTCATTACTGGGGAAGGTTTCATTTATTAACTGAGCTGAAACAAGGTTCCAGTGTCGTGCACGAGGAATCTTGACCTCGTCCCGTGCCAGACTTCGTACTCTGGAAAGATTGGAAAGCGGGCGTTTCCCTTTGGCTGTGATGATAATATGACTTACGGAATCATGGAAAATAGCTGTCTCTCAACCAAAAAGTCCGGAACAATGCTTAAATATATTTCAGTACCCTTAATGCCATATTTTCAGTATGTTTATTTATGCGTCTCTGAAAAAGAAAATTTTTTTTTTATTTATTTTATAATCACTATCATCATATAAGCTCTTTTTATCTCTTGATTATAAACTAAACAAAAGAATATTTCTATTACTGATAAGGTAACTCACACTTTGAAAAAAGTGTCA
Source organism: Macrobrachium nipponense (assembly GCF_015104395.2). Lineage (NCBI taxonomy): Eukaryota > Metazoa > Arthropoda > Malacostraca > Decapoda > Palaemonidae > Macrobrachium > Macrobrachium nipponense. The sequence continues at coordinate 24,428,677 of NC_061088.1, read as the reverse complement.
CTGAGAACACGCTGTAAAAAACCTTCATAAGAAGAAATACTAAACTTAAATTTTTTATATTTGTTGTTATTTTTCTCCTTTCTCAGTCACTGCACTGTGAGTTTTACGTTGTGCTAAAATAGCTAACTGTGGTCTACTAACTTCAAAGGCAACACACACATTCATGTAAGCATGATCCCATCTTATTGAAATATAATGAAAAAGTAAAATTCTTTCTGCAACAGACAAATGTTACTAAGTTTTACAAATAAATAAGTTTATTTTGTAAGAGCAGAGAGACCTATACATATCCGAACGAAAACAGAACGAGGTGAGGTTACTTTCCACATCAGATACAACATTTATTCTTCAGTTTCCACTTCAATCCATCAGAAGCTCTGTCGACTTGTCAGTGCCTTTGCTGTAACCATTTTACTTCAGTGATGAAAATCTATTATTGCAAATATTATTGAAAATATGCAAGTCTCAATCAGTTTATTATCAGTAATATAATTGACGACATATAAATGTTAATACTGAACAAAATTAAAAGGAAAATAACTTGCAAAGCAAAAAATATTGTAAAATCTAAAGACTGTAATCGCATCTTGCATATCAGAAGTAAAAATAAATAAATAAAGTTGCACCAATAATGACGGACAAAGCAAAGAGGTGCTAACAAGTCCAGCGGCTCACACCCTCGTAACACACCCCCCCCCCCCCCACAAAAAAAAAAAAAAAAAAAAAAAAAAAAAAAAAACGCTTGACCCAGCGATTTACTAAACAACGGGGTCACGGCAGTCGGAAAGTTGTACAGTTGTGGATGTGAAGCAAGAAGGAACTTTTTAAAACACACCATTTAACCACGCGCCCTAAGGTATGGCGTGGCCCACAAAACCAGCACCCGTTGCTTCTCTCAATGCTACTGTGCCTTCCTTCTTTCGTTGGATCTCCTCCTCCTCCTCCTGCAGTTATTCTTCCTATTTACTTAACATTTTTAGCGTTTCATTCCATTTTCTCCTTATTCTGTAATCCCATGAATGATTATCTCAAGCTCCTATAGTCTTGAAAAAAATAAACCTGGAAAAATTCTATGTACAATGAACGGATATTTGTTTATTAAAATATCACCATTATACATTTCTAAATCCTTATTCTTATTTGCGATTTATATCAATCTTCGTCTTCAGTACTTAATTGAGGCTTGCAATACATCTTGAGAGTAAGGACAATTAAAAATGATTTACATGTGTTTTGTAAATTGATCAACATTTCAGCTTATTTGATTTCAATTATCACCGTATGAACTTCTTTACTTCATTAAGCAAATTAAGCTGTGTGCTCTGAGTCTCATTTAGCCTGGTCATCGCCACTTTCGCTCTCTACTACAGCACTTTCCCCATCACCTGGAACTACAACACCTTTCGCTCATTTACAATCCTCCCGCAAATACCCTTTGCTAAAAGACGTCTAAATCTAACATCTGATATCTTTGTTTAGTGAAGTCCTCTTCGACTCTGCAAACTGGTCTCCTCACTTTTGCAACGAACGTTTTTCCCTTCCGGTTATTCGTGACTGGTAGGAGATCTCCTTCCACTCCTCCTCATCCTCGCTGACTTCTTTCTTGTGGCACTCATAAATACAAACGCCTCGCTAATGACTGTGATGATCGCCTTTCCGTATAACTGTTCCTGCACGCAAGGGATCCGATGGCCAAAACGAGCGGACTTTGTTTTTTTGATCGCTTCCTGGAGCTCATCAACCGAGTGTTCTTCTATTCTCCAAATTGGATCTCAGGAAGATATAGAGAACCTTGAATCATAATGACCTTCTGAGCGTTTACAGGCTGTAATTAAATGAGTCTGCAGAGTCAGATATAACAACAATCACATTAAGGTTGGCGCATAATAAAAAGGCTAGGCTGACTGGCTATTCACACCACAAACACGAATCACGCACAAAAAAAAAAAAAAAAAAAAAAAAAAACCCTTGTAGTATTGGGAACACTTTCTCAACTAAGAACAAACTCCAACTTAACTACTGGGGGGCGAATAAAACCAATCTAAGCAACAAATTAAGTAACAATGCAACGAAATTTGCGATACTCATCCCAACCCCTCCATCCCCACCATCCCCCCGCCCCTCCGAAATAGAGGCACAAGCCGAAGGTGTCATGAGACATGGCCGACTTCACCATCGACGCGTCTGCTTATGCCTCAACCGCCATAACCAACCCTTATTTAAATACAAAATACTTTAATTAGCCGAACGGGGCAGTATATCATTAAGAAGCCTTGTTGAGCGTGTTCGTGTCTTCGTGCGTGTGTCTTTGGCGGGAAAGATGCGCGCCAAAATCTGCCCTCGGGGAGGTGCTGTTTATTTGTTAGTTGGCTGGCTGAGTGGTTGCCGTCGTCTTCCAGGGCTCCTTAACTCCTACTCTGAACTGAGGTGGCTTCTGGGCTTCTATGAATGAAGTGGGAACCTGCAGAACATCTATATACTTTATGCTCTTACTCTGTTGCCTTACGTCTCATTATGGCCCATTATAGTTTGCACCAAACGGCGATGTTTTTTATTACAAATTTCAATAACGCTTGGGTTTATTTCTCTAAGGCAGGAAAGTTAACGCTAACTCAGGCTCTCCCATTTCAACTAGGCCCCGGACCAGCATCAGTATTCTGTCAAATTCAATGGTCCGTGACAATTCCGTGGAATTGGTGCCATCTTCTGCATTAAAATAACAGTAATCAATGAATGCTCTGGGACTACATGCGACTTTACAAACTCCCATGGTAATTATATTCGTCCAATTGGATTTAACACGAACTCGCCATCTGCATAAACATAAAGAAGGTAGGGAAGCGACCTGAGATAAACATCTTTAAGGGTAAGGATGGTCCTTTCACTCTCTGATACCTAAATAGTTTACCAAAAATGACATACAAACCATAATTTTGTTAAATAGTGAGAATAATATTCTTTAATTCTCCTCCTCTCTAGTTAGCATACGAAAAATCGGCCCTTAAGTACGATTGCAAGCACTCAGCATCAACATTCCTTCTATTTAACAACCCAAACAATTACCCAACAGCAAAGCAAGCTAAGCTAAAGAGATTTCATTTAAGCAAGTCATTCCTCTTACGAAATACAAACTGAAACTAAAGAAACCCCCTCTGTATCTATTCATTAGCGCGTCTATAATCTCCTCTTCCAGCATCGCCGCTCTCCAGTGGGTATTTCTCGTTCTTAACTTAATTTACTTTCCGTTACAAGTCTGGAAGCACGAGAATACGCCGAAGTGGCGATAACGTCAAGCGATAAGGTAAATGATGGATCTCGGAAGGTCCCGGACACGCTAGGCACACATTCTTATTCCTCCTCCTCCTCCTCTTTCCTGAGTCCTCGCTCCTCGACGAAGACAGCCCAGGCAAAAAAAAAAAAAAAAAAAAAAAAAAAACTGGGAGGCGATGAGGGAACTCGCGCACACAAACATACGCATAATCTGAAATCCCGACAGTGTGTTTACAACTGGTCTCACTGGGTTTATTCTTTAGTGATGTGGTCAAATTGCCCCGAGGAAAACAAGGCACACAATTCTTTCGAGATTACAATATTAAATATAGGCTGGGTCTTCGTGACTTTGCACACTTAAGATGTCACTGCTGACAATTAATTACTGCAACAACTTCATCCGCTAGAATTAATTCAGAAGTGTCATTATCATATTGAAGTTTAGTCTCCAGAACAGAAGATATAATTATAATTGAGGATAAAAACGTCTAAAAATTCCTATTTGAAAGCACTGATTCTGAAACTGTTATAGATATCCTATTACAAATGCACTAATATTGGTTTAAATGTGGTTTCCTGCAAAATTTAACTACACTTGCTATATTGGTTTAAATGTGTTTTCAAGCAAAATTTAACAAAATGGAGGAGCACTTTGAGAAGCAATCTGGTCAGCAGCTCAACGCAAACAGCAACCGACGTCACTTCAGTGATTTTTTTTTATTTCGTGGTTTCATCATAAGCACAATGCTAAAACGTGGCCCTTTAACCTGCCTCTTTGAAATGAGATACAAAGGAGAGCCTTCACAAACAATGGCAGGCAACCCGAAATAATTAATTACTTTGTAAAGTAATTCTAATTTATCTTTCATTATAGATTTCACAACTTTTCCGAGCATTTATTTACTTAACATATAAGTATTTCCTTATTCAAACAGATTTTCCCCCCTACAATTTATTTTATTTATATTCATACTGGAATTCCTATACTTATCAATTTTTCATCTTGTTACAATAAATAACTAAAACACTCCGAAAAATATATCTTAAAGAGTTCAAGCATTTTTCTATACTTCCCGCGTGCCTCTGAGGAATTCTTTTCAAAAAGTTGTCATACAATAAAAAAAAAAAAGTTGCAAGGAGATGGGGGTTAGGTAGAAGGGGGATGACTAAGAGTAGGACTCTTAAGAGGTGAGCCAATGGTGGTACAGGGAAGGGAAGTAACCAACCCCCTGCTCATTTCCCATGTTCACCTGAGGGTGCCGCAGGTTTACCCACGTCCCGCACCTGCCGGGGCAGAAGGCAACCGCAACCCGCTATTTCTCTCAAGGGATTCGGGAGATCGTTCATCTACATTTTGCTTTCGGCGCAGAATTATATAAATCTTCTAAATCAGACTGTTTCTCACCAGGCCGGGAATGCATCATCACGTTTTACAGTCATCCTTTAAGAAAAAATGAGAAAACATATCAAGTTTTTCAACCAGCTTCCAAAACAAAGAGAGAGAGAAAGAGAGAACCTCCCAGGTTGCTTTCAAGGAGCTATTCGCTCCTGTTCGACAGAGGTCTTCAGGAGACCTGACGGCTTCCCTCCTCTCACTCTCAAGCTGTCAAGAAGTCCCTTGTTGCCTTGTCAGTTAGCTAGTTTATGGCACCTTGTATGTTTCCAGCGAGAAACCTGTGGAGTGATGCCGCTTTCTGGAGAGAGAGAGAGAGAGAGAGAGAGAGAGAGAGAGAGAGAGAGAGGTCTGGAAATAGGACTGGAAAGGCGGCTATTTATCTTCTAAATTCTCCTCCACCCGGAGGCTACAGCCACTCACAGGAGGCTCAACGTAGCAAAAGAGAACTTTCCTATTCCTTAGGAATAAACGAAATGAAGAAAGAAATAAGAATGCAAAATATAATGACAAAGTAGTGGATTAAATGACTGAAGAGACCCGGTGAAGTATATAATTTTGCACAGCAACGAATAATTCTAATAGGTAATAAATTATTTAAGTTTCTAATAATCCTTTACAAACGAAATGTCATTTTCTCATCAATACTAATACATAACTTTATGCTTTATAATCATCACTACTAATCAATTACAGTGGAATAAATTCCGTAGCTTCTTTTCCGGTTGCAAAGTGACTGAATTTGTTACAGTTAACCGAATCCTAGTTAAAAGAGAGAGAGCGAAAATAACGAGAAAGCTTACATGCTTTATTTCCTGGCCAATCCCTGGAATCTGGTGAAAGCAAACTGGGTCATAATGAGACCTGCATCCCAAGAGTATACTTTATAACGAACGTTACCAAACATACTTGGAAAAAAAAATCTTGTCCCATGGAAATTTAATATAATCTGAGGGATCTCTGCCTCATCCTAATGAAAAAAGTAATAAAAAAACAGGGAATAAAAAATGTCCTCAGCACATCCATAATCACGCTGATACAAGAGTAGCAAGCGTGAGTGTTTAGGAGCACCCCTGTAGGAGCGGCTAATCTCAAGTGTCAATCTCATACTTGATGTGGGGTTAAGCTGAGGATTAAACCATGAAAACTACGTTAGTTAAAAAAAAGAGAACATAAAGACACGGCTGAGAGAGAGAGAGAGAGCAGAAAATCACGCTGAAAATAACTTAATCTACTTAAATCCTATTGGTTGTTTCAACTGGAAGCAACTTACGAAAGAAATACTATTATATAACAGCAATAAAAATATTTTAAAAATATTAAACGGATTAGTTCTGTCAAATGGCAGATGTCAGTAATTAAATCCTATTGGTTGATCAGTTGGAAGCAACTTACTAAAGAAATACTATTATATAACAGCAATAAAAATATTTTAAAAATATTAAACGGATTAGTTCTGTCAAATGGCAGATTTCAGTCATACCTATGAAAGTATTTTAAAAAAAGGGAGAATACACCACCAAATGTAAAGCCTAAAATTTTCATTTGATCAAACGTTACACCAAACCAGAGATTCTGTTTCTTTCTGTCATTCTGTGCCTATCTTCGTCTCTGTCCCTCCGTTCCCCCTGTAAAAGACGAAATAAATTGACGGTAACTCCCTCGATGAAACACGGTACCACAGAAGATGATGTTTTAGGAAGTCTGCCACCTTATCTCTCTGTTTTTGCCCTTTTTTTTTTTTTCTTTCTTTTATCGTCATCATCAGCTGCCTCCCCCTCGGTTCAACTGCCCATTTCACACTAAGAAAAGAAGATCGATGAAAGATTTCGTAATTTTTTGTATAAAGTGATGAATATATATATATATATATATATATATATATATATATACTATATATATCTATATATATATATATATTATATATATATATATATGCGCGTGTGTGTGTGGTGTGCATTAAATTTACCAAGCTGTACCATATACTGTTGGTATATTTGCTTTCAAGAACGCGGCTAGGTAAAATAGGCTATCAGTCTTATCGTCCTCTTCATACGAAATGAGAACGTTCAGTAGGGAGTATACCTTTGCCAAGGATGCGACCTTTTCGTTAGCGTTTTAAAGGTCAGTTGGGGGAATGTAAATAGGAGGGAATAACAATATAATGTATCTTATCAAAAAGAGTAGAGAAGTATACATATATATATATATATATATATATATATATATATATATATATATATATATGGTAATAACATACTTCTCAAAAAATTATTTCGAAATACCCATCATATTTTCCTTTCTCATTTTTTTCCCCTCAACTCTGAAGTTACAAATGTCCATCCGAAAATCATTAACAGCTGTTTCCCTTCTATTTTACAGATGTCTCATACCATCGATGTTGACATTTCCCCCTCGTTACTAATTCGATGGGATTTATTTTTCTTATTATCACCTCTCTTCTCGACATCGTTGACATGCCGTGTATGATGGAACGCCTCGATGCTTTTTTTTTTTTCTTGAACGCCTCGATGCTTTTTTTTTCTTATCACATAGGCACCATCCCTCTTCGGATGCTGAAAATAAGTTTATTTACCTTTCCTTTCCCTTCCTTTCAACTCCCCTTCCACGAGCCTTTTAGCATTTCCTCCTCCTCCTGCCCGTCCTGAAGAATCCGCTAAACTCACCCTACCTATCAAATTCGTTTTTTAATTAAATGCTATAAATGGCAAAGAAAAAACTCCTAGCACCCTTGACCACGGGGGTATCCATACTTCCGCAAAAAAGCGACGAGGGATCCAACCACTTACTGCCAATTAGCCTGCTCGTCTGGGTTTTCATCTGAATGGGGGAAAAACCTTACCGCCCTTCGAGCAAGGAAGAAAAAAACCACTTCGAGAAAAAAGGTTAATTTCAAATTAGGCACCACATGTCACAGGTGTAAAAAGGGGGGAGGGAGGGGGTTTGTCGCCCGTAGGTTAAAAATATATTGGAAAAAGAAAGCGCGCACCCGCTACCCCTCCTATGCAATATGCATTAGGCAACATATTATAGCGAGAGGTATTTTCGTTCTCTACTCCACCGTAACGCATCGCATACCCATATAGTGCACCTACAGAAGGGGAACGCCCCTCGAACTCCATTCATGTTTATCCCTCCGCATTAAGCCCTCCGTCACTCCTACCCTGTCCCCTCATCATAATCTGCCCTTTCATCAACGTACCACTCTCGCCCCATATGCAAACGTCCCCCCTTCCCCCTCCCCCTCACACCAAACCTTCGACTGACATCATCCAAACACCCGTTGATTCAGCCCAGCATATCCTAACTTTAGCTGAATCGTGCTGCATGCATTGGAATTCTTCCGCGATTCTTTCGAATTTCAGAGCTAAGTATTCAGTATCCTTTCACTTTGACTATATGTGGCTGCTTATTTGAGCGTCCTTCATAATGACTAAAATGAAAAGACGTTAATGGGTGAGTATAAAATTCTTTTATCAGATGTTTACCATATTTGGTAAAGAAAAAAAACGGCGGAATGCACACATCTAGACCCCCCTCTCTCTCTCTCTCTCTCTCTCTCTCTCTCTCTCTCTCTCTCTCTCTCTCCAACACGTGTCTACAGGGGGAAATGAAGGAAAAGCCTCTGAAGTAAAAAAAAAATCTGTCCTGTTTTAAAAATACTCTTCCTGGTAAATAGAGGGAATGGGGAGGAGAAGACACGAGGGAGATCAGAGGGAAAATATTATCAAGGGAGAGAGAGAGAGAGAGAGAGAGAGAGAGTGAGAGAGAGAGAGAGAGAGAGGGGTGGGGGGGGGGGAGGTGCTAACCAGGTGCATCATATCTTAAGGGGTCATAAGATCCTCAATCACCCAGTTGGAATCTCTGCCTCATTGTGACCCATTACCGCTAACATCACGCTCATAAGGTCTGTTGGTATATATCAAAGTGGTCTGTTGGTACATGCCAAATTTAGTGAAAGATTTCAATGCGATTTACAAATTCCCGTGTAACAGTGCCTTGAAAATTAAGTGGCCTGATTGACGAAAATAATAGCAAAAACTTAAAAAAAAAGAACATTGAAAACAATTCACAACAACAGTTCTTTTGTGATCAACAACAACAACAGGAGCAGATGAAGCAATAATAATAACAAAAGCCCCAACATTAATAAGGACGATAAAAATCCCTGGGTACATACATCATGCGAGATAACATACAAGCCTTGACACATTACATTACTTATTCTTTTGAGAGCAAATAATTCAGGACTAATTGCTATTCTTACGACCAAGGGATAATCGAGGTAGAGAAGAGCCCCCACTCAGGCCACTTAATGACTCGATAATGGAAAATGCAACAGGCACAGGACCTCATCTCCGGCTCATCTTGAAAGCACTGCCAGCGATAAGCAATTAGGCAACCAAAACAAAAGAGGTGATAAGCTCATCGCATCTTACATGACGAAGAAGAAGAAGAAGAAGAAGAAGAAGAAGAAGAAGAAGAAGAAGAAGAGGAGGAGGAGGAGGAGGAGGAGGTTACAGAAGATGCTCAGATTCTTCTCATATTTGACGATTAAGTTGAAATTTATTCTAAACTGTAAGTAGAAGCAGCTCTCTTGATTCCAGAAGATGAGACATCTGACGCCTCCAGACGTAGCTCTCATGCTTCAATAAGCTGTGAGTCCTCTGTCGCTTTAAGAAGCTAAGAGTCACCTTAATCTTTTAAAAGACGAAGCAGCAGTAGTTCTCATGCTTATGATGCAGCGAAGTCATATAATTCTTTAAGAAAAAAAAAAAACCAGTAGTAGCAGCTCTCATGTTTTAAGAAGCATCCAAGTCATCTCATTCTTTAAGAAGCAGCAGTATCAGTGGCAGCTCTCATGCTTTAAGTAGCAGCTAAGAGTAATCTCATACTGTCACGAGAAGTACGATCAGAAGCTCTCCTGTTCAAAGATGAAGCCAAGAATAGTTTATTGCTGCCCTAGGAAAAAGAAGCCGAGAATCAATTCTTGATTCAGAAAAAGTAGCTGACAATCCTCTCATGCCCGGATCTCCCATCTCGGGCACTCCCCTTATCACCTCAATATCTCACGAACTCTAATCATAAGCTCAAATAATTTCAGTTGACGTGGTTCGCAGGTACAACAAGACACGCCCACTTGCTTTCAAGCGCAGGTTAATTTCCAGCTAATGCACACTGCGCCTTATCTGCCGACGTCACCGAGACTTGAAGAGTAAAAATCGCAGATAAGAAAACGAGAAACTTATCTCGTAATGCGATGGACTCTTTTGCATCCGGACGCTGCGATTTGATCTCGGGCTCACTCTGTGCTATGTAGCATGAAGGCAGATAAAGGCAGTAGTACCCACATGTGCTTGGAAAGGGTGTTATTCAAAATATATTACCATGGGCGGGCTTCACGAGAATAACCGAGTTGCCTGCAGGTGAAAAGCTCTACTGAAAAATATTAAGAGAGTTTGACTTAACTTTCAGTTTTTTAAAATTCTGTTTGAACTCCTGATTGTGTGTGTGCGTGTGCGTGTGCGTGTGTGTGTGTGTGTGTGTGAGAGAGAGAGAGAGAGAGAGAAAGAGAATTTGATGTTAGAGAAGAATAGACTTCATTTTTTTCACTGACAAGGATTTCAAACTTGCTATAAAAGGATCATACCGAATGCTCGACTGAGGATGTTGATGAAAGCGACGGCAATTACAGTTTTTTTATATATATATAAATTAATAATCCTCCCAAAATAGCCCGTTTGCTTCATATAAAACTTACATCAGACATCGATGCAAGCCTTTATTTGAAAGCTTGCTGAACAGAAAAATCAGTTTCTCTAATACGGAGCAACAACAAAGCAGAAAAATTTCAACACAATCCGTAGCATAGTGTGATATATATATATATATATATATATATATATATAATATATATATATATATATATATGTGTGTGTGTGTGTGTGTGGTGTGTGTGGTGTGTGTGTGTGTGTGTTTATAATATACATAGAAAAAAAGAGAGAATCAGCGCGAGCATGACTCGAGTAAAATCTTGCCAATACGTACGCTAACCACGCCCACCCTAAGTGCATTTATCTTGATATGCAGGGCAGCATATGCGGTATGCAAATATGTGTAAATGCCTTTCCCTTCTCCAGTTGCAGCAGGCAGTTTGGGAAGGGGGATGGGGTTACTGATGGAGGCGGAGGTGGTGGTAGTGGTGAGTGAATCACTTTCCCTTCAAGACCACTGGCACCGAGACGAACGACAAGAGCCCAATATCACCTCATCGTGGATTAACTAATACCCGCACCATGAACCTATTACCAGTTAATTCCCATCCCATAAACCCAACACCAACCCATCCCAACACCACCATATGCCCATCCAATGAACCCTATATCACCTGATATCCATCCCAAGCCAAGCATCACCTGATGCCTATCCAATAAACCCCAAATCACCTAATGCCTATCCAATGAACCCAACATCACCTAATGCCTATCCAATACACCCAAAATCACCTAATGCCTATCCAATGAACCCAACATCACCTAATGCCTATCCAATAAACCCAAAATGAACTGCCTCCAATAACACCGCACCTAAGCCTATCCAATGAACCCAAAAACACACCTAATGCCTATCCAAATACCAAAATGAACTAAGCCTCCAATACACCCAAATCCCAACCTATGCCCAACCAATGCCTATCCATAACATCACCTAATGCCTATCCATGAGCCAACATCCAACCTAATGCCTAATCCAATAACCCAACATCACCTAATGCCTATCCAATAACCCAACCCTCACCTATTGCCTATATCCAATACCATGACTAATGCCTATCCAATGACCCAACATCACCTAATGCTATCCAATGACCCAACATCACCTAATGCCTATCCAATATGCCTATCCAAGGACCTATGCCTAAAATCCAATACCAAGAACATCACCTAATGCCTAAAATCCGTATCCGAACATCACCTACTGCCTACCAACAAACCCAAACAATCACCTAATGCATATCCCAGTGACCCAACATCACCTAATGCCTATCCAATGAACCCAACATCACCTAATGCCTATCCAATGAACCCAAAATCACCTAATGCCTATCCAATGAACCCAACATCACCTAATGCCTATCCAGTGAACCCAACATCACCTAATGCCTATCCAATAAACCCAAAATCACCTAATGCCTATCCAATGAACCCAAAATCACCTAATGCCTATCCAATGAACCAAACATCACTAATGGCCTATCCAGTGAACCCAACATACCTAATTCCTATCCAATGAACCCAAAACACCTAATACCTATCCAAATGAACGCCGAAACTCACCTAATCGCCTATCCAATAAAACCCAAAAAATCACCCTAATGCCTAATCCAATGAACCCAACATACTAATGCCTATCCAATGAACCCAAAATAAACCTAATACTATCCAAATGAACCCACATCAGCCTAATGCTTCCAACAAACCAACATCACTAATGCCTATTTTCCCAGTGAACCAAATCACCTAATGCCTATCCAATGAATCCCACCATCACCTAATGCCTATTCCATATATGAACCCAAAATCAGCTAATGCCCTAATTCCAAGAACCCAAACATCACCTAATGCCTATCCAGTGAACCCAAAAATACCTAATGCCTTAATCCCATAAAATAAACCCAACATCACTAATGGGCCTATCCAATGAACCCAACTCACCTTAATGCCTTAATCCAATGAACCCAAAAATCACCTAAAATCCTATCCAATGAACCCCAACATCCAACCTAATTGCCTATCCAAGTGAACCCAAAATCACCTAATGCCTATCCAATAAACCCAACATCACCTAATGCCTATCCAATGAACCCAAAATCACCTAATGCCTATCCAATGAACCCAACATCACCTAATGCCTATCCAATGAACCCAAAATCACCTAATGCCTATCCAATGAACCCAACATCACCTAATGCCTATCCAATGAACCCAAAATCCCAAACCACTAAATACTATCCCAATGAACCCAACAACTCAGCCTATGCCTTAAATCCATCCAATAAACCCAACATCCCCTAATGCCTATCCAATGAACCCAAAATCACCTAATACCTATCCAATGAACCCAACATCACCTAATGCCTATCCAATAAACCTAAAATCACCTAATACCTATCCAATGAACCCAACATCACCTAATACCTATCCAGTGAACCCAACATCACCCAGTACCGATCCCACGAACCCATTCCTCTCTGCTAGGTATCCCGAAGCTCCACCCGGCAATAAATCCCGCGGCGGCAAAAATTCTTTTCTCTTAATGTTTGCTCTTTCCTCGTTTTATTTATTTCTTCCACCGTCGCCTTAGAATATTTGGTTTCTGCGACCTCTCTCTTTCGCACAAAGAACAGCTCCATTTCAGTTTATTGTTGGTACAATGATACGACAAATTCATGCAATGCGTTCATGCAACATAAATAAATAAAAAAAAAATATATAATATATATATATTACATCTCTCTCTCTCTCTCTCTCTCTCTCTCTCTCTCTCTCTATATATATATATATATATATATATATATATATATATATATATATATATATATATATATATATATATATATATATATAATATATATATATATATATATATATATATATATATATATATATATATATACAATCTGAGATTACTGTTTTGTCACAGTCCAGGTGATATGCAATATCAATTTTTCCCAGCACGGAATGAGGTTAGTTGAAATGAATACTTGTTGTTTTCTTACTTTTATCTTTATTTTTTTTCTGATGGTTGGGATGCTCAAGTTCATACGGTTAAGAATTGAATAAATTTTTCAAAACACATACAACGATTCCGGTTGCACGTTTCTTTTGTTATATATCCTGTTAGTAAACGACTTATTTTGAGTGAACAATCTTCATACATAAAATTCAACAGCTTTGTACTTTTACGCTTTTTTATTTTACAATAATTCGTCATTGGAATCAATTGTGGTTTATTGCAGAAACAGAAACAAAAAAAGATTAACTGAAACAGAATACACGTTACATACCACACACATAACATTGCGTGCCGTTTATAAAACTTACATCCACAGCGCCCAAAATAACGATTAAGAAAGATGGCATTTGTCTAAATTTACCAAGAAAAATTTGACCCCACCAAAAAAATTCACCCTTTCATATATAAAAATATATCTTCGGCTTAAAATTAATGAGGCTAAAATTAGTATAGACCTAAGGGTGGTGAAAATTCCCCCCAGGTGTCTAATGATGGCACATATTGAGATAATTAAGAAAAAAATATAAATATGGAAATTCACACCGAGACCAACGATAAAAACGCTGCTAGCCACGTGGTCTCTCTGATACCCCTTAAGGATATTTGTAGGGACCGTGTTCATTAAAAAAACAAAAAATTGAGACTAAGTCATTTCAGGCAATTATATCGGGGAAGTTTACATTGCAATATAATATATATAACGGTTAAAAGATGAAAATTATATTTTTAAATATAACATTAAATCATCGACTTCGATAATTATATATAAAAAACTCTGCACTATAAAAATTTAATCTTCAATAAGTATAGAATTTTTTTGTTTGTTTACACTGGAAGTACTTTTAATATACAACGATGTTAAAATCACTAAATTAACATCTCCCTGACCTCACAACTGATGGATCTCATTCGAACAAGGAAACTATTCAAGCATTATGCGGGAAGTTGACTAACATACCCTTCTCCAAGCGCACGAGAGAGAGAGAGAGAGAGAGAGAGAGAGAGAGAGAGAGAGAGAGACTTATCTGATACACTAGACGAGAGGCTGCTATTACCATATAATTACCAAGCACTTCTGGTACGTCTTCTCATCTTGACATTTCCTCGCACAGCTGAAGCGTACCAGTAGCCGACAGCCTTAATCTTTAATTAGAATAACACTCTGCTATGTTATTTTAATGACAAGTAACAGAAAGGCACCTAACCGGCCTTAGTCAGAGACTCATAATGTTCGATATGTTTACCTGCTCTGGCGTCGCAACGTCTAATATATATGCGTGTGTGATATAAATGTGTCTGCACTTTTGTATAATATATATATAATATATATACCCCACACACATATATACACATGCACGTATATGTATATATATATATATATATATATATATATATATATATATATATATATATATATATATATACATATGTGTGTGTGCGCGAGCGCATGCCCCCCCCCCAAAAAAAAAAAAACTAAGAATATAAATTCTCTTCGCTTGACAACTCAGATCCAATAAGAAACGGACCTGACAGTCAGGCAGCCACACTCGTCAAAGCGAGGCAGTACTAAGAATGTAATCAAGCAGACTGACCTTTGAGCGAAGACGAACAGTCGACGGAGAGACGAACGTAAAAGTTCATCGGAAAACTCATTCGTTATTCTCGAGGAGGAGAAATGTCATTGCTCAGACGGGACAACAGAGCTTCCATTAAGGCCAGATAGACAAGAGTGATGAGCTACGAACGAGATTGACCGGCCAATTAGTCATCGCTTCAAAGCATCCATTACGTTCAAACGGGTAGATTTTAATTTTAGTTGTTATTAATGGACATTAGCGAAAACATACGATGCATAATTTATTCAGTCATACATATAAACATTATATATATAAACAAAACGTTATATATATTATATATATATATATATATATATACAATATCTATATATACATATATATATATATATATTATATATTATATATATATATATATATTATATATTATATATATTTATATAGTATATTAATCACAAACAGATCAACAGGCAATCTATCACGCAGTCCCATTCAAGCCCCATACACGAAGATGCCTGAACATCCAGGCTATTATTCTTGGCGCGAACTGAGGAACCGCTTGTCAGCACGAAATCAACACGTCTTCAATCTCTAAATTCAGCCTGTCTATCTCACTATCAGAGGCAGGAGGTCACTATAAACAAGACATCGTTCCCGCGACTTTATTTAGAGAAATAGCGCGTTCGGAAGCGTAAATATTGACCGCTATGGTGAGAGAGGTAATTTATACGTTTGGTGTTAGACGCAACCGAGAGAAAACGGTCAGAAAAGAGGGTAAGGGGTACAAGAAATAGGGGGAGAAGACATAATATATAAATCAGAAAGAGGTAAGATGCAGACATGAGTGAATAACAAGCAAAAGGAGGAACAGCAATGGGGGCAAAACAAATATTAAAAAGAAACAGTAGGAAAATTAGATAAATGATGACATACCGTAACGCCAGATGGATAACCGAAGGAAACAGGAAAACCAAAAATAGAGTAAAAAAAAAAAATAGTGGAAAGATAGACGGCAAGTTGAGAGAATCGGAGCAGGGCACGTGAATGACAGAGAAGGACGAGGAAACGAAGGTAAAGAGAGAGAGATAAAAATATATGCGCGAGCTCACCACAGATGAGTGCAATATCATTTTACGAGATTTAAGGCAGATGCAAATCTTGATAAAGCAGGAGAGAGAGAGAGAGAGAGAGAGAGAGAGAGAGAGAGAGAGAATTTTGACTATCTTTATTTTTTGGCCAATGTATTGCGAATTTTATACATCAAAGAGCAAAAAGGATCATATCGCCTTTTTTTAAGGTAATCTTTAAATACTTCGGCGAAACAGCAGACTTGTTCTCTTAAAACTGAATTCCCCTGAAATATCAGATTTCCACTAAACTATTTTCACAAAGTTCATCTAATTTATATAAAAAAAGTTAACATATTAGCCCTAATCAATTGGTTATGCTGTTTTTGTATGCTAATGTAGGAACTTACAAATCTAACACTTGGTTTGTTAAATAAACAAAATTTTGTTTTATACCATAAATGTAAGTGTTACCGGATATGAATTATAGTTACACGTGAAGGTTTGTAGGAACTTAAGGATATTATATGTTTGATACTTGGTTTGTTTAAAAAAAATTATATACCATAAGTGCAAGTGTTACAAGATATTAATTATAGTCGCACGTGAAGATTTGACAAATAAATGCATTTACACCAATTAGTTAGTTAAGTATTTCCATTAAGTTAATAAGTGACACAAGCATATTGGTAATGAAAAAAACCCGAACTATTAAAAAGAAAAATATGGTTTGTCTGGGGACGAGTTTTAAAGATGAACACACAGAAAAGGGATTAGGATGCCCTCCTCGCCAGCCTCCCAGAGCCAGATGTTGGAAACTTTATCCACTATCATCCCATTTTAAAAAATGGAAGATAGTTGGAGGGCTGCAGACGGAAGTTCTCTCTCTCTCTCTCTCTCTCTCTCTCTCTCTCTCTCTCTCTCTCTCTCTCTCTCTCTCTCTCTCTCTCGTACTGCCTCTATTAAATGAAAAAAAAAAAATCTTGAAAAGTGGAAATGTGGTTATATTTTCAATTAAGCAGTACAGGAAGTTAACGTTATAAGTAATTCTCTTTGTACTTATAATACCTATTTCATAATATTTAAACAATTTGAATAAGGAGATGATTATTGTCCAAATTCTCTTTCTCTCATCATGAAATGTTACTAAATCTAACAAATATTTATATGTTAGATTTAGTATTTATAAGAATGTCTAAAATTATTAAAAGAGAAAAACGATAAAAAAAACATATTTAACAATTAAATAAAACACGAGAAAATACAAATACCTCCAAATTTCCCCATATTTTTATTTTTATTTTTTTTGTCCTTCCTCATTAACCAATCAGCGCCTGGTTTCATTTTCTCTCTTTTGTTTCCAACAAAAGCTTCAGAACTTGGTTAGGGGTTAGTCTATTGTTCTCTTTTATTTCATTCTCTTCTTCTCTTTTATCTCGTCCTATGACCAATTACTTTCTGCACCGCTGGAGATAACGAGCCATGTAATTATCAAGAAACTCATCACGGTGCGCATATGCAAGGCACGGCGTACACGGGGGTGGTGGGTGCTTGAGAATATTGCTCCCGTATATGGCTTTATATACGTAAATAAATAAGTAATAAAACTTATATCTACAATTACACGCCAACACAAATTATGTATATATACGTAAACATATATTTTTTTTATTTTTAAGTAAAATATACAAATGACCATTACTTTTATATTATAAAAAAATAAATGTATACTATAAAAAGACTATACAAGTAATTATTACATGAACTTACGTACTAAATTTTAAATTATTAGCGTTTTCATTGTTATTTATCTTATTATTAATTCTATACAAATATTAATATAGTGTTTCTAAATTTTGCCGACCAGTCGGATTGTAGACTCACTTTTTTTCCAGCCTTTTAGTTCATTCATTTCTTAGGTAGATAGGAACTTGAGTTGCCTGGCCTGAGTGCCAACGGAAACTTTTATGAGACTAAATTCAATTGCTGGTTTTATTCCGTAGGTTCCGTACTTAAATGCATGCTGTCTTCTTTTCATAACTATTTACTTTATGATATACTTAAATTTTTCATTAAATAATAATAATAATAATAATAATAATAATAATAATAATAATAAAAATTAATAATAATAATAATAATAATAATAATAATCAATAATAACAATAATAATAATACTAATAATAATAATAATAATAATAAAAAATAATAATAATAATAATAATAATAATAATAATAATAATAATAATAATAATAATAATAATAATAATATTGTAATTCTTTTAGCTCTTGGCTTAGCAGTAATGCAGATTGCAAAAAATTAACGAACATTATTATACGTGGCATATTTACTATAATATTAATGACAGGAAAATATTTTAAATTAGGAGAATACCAGATTACTATGCTTTGCCTCAAAGTTACGAATAACCTATCCATCCACTCCAACACAGTAAAATGTCTCACAATTGATGTGAGAAAAAGTAGTTAATACTTTACTAAATCTTTAATGTCATTTAGAGTAATGGCTCTGCTTTTAAATAATTTAAGAAGCATATTTTTCTATTTGAATAACGAACGATAAATAACCCTTGGTGTAGCTTATAGTGTAAAAAAATACACAAAAATATAAAAATAAAGTACAATAATGTTAATGAAAAGTAGTTTCAGTGCAAAACTGAGTAAAAATAAATATAAAACAATAAATATAAAACTACAATAGGAAAAAAAGACAGTAACAATAGAAAAATTTAGAACACGACTACAGAATATTAAACCTGAATAACAACAAGAGCAAAGTACTGTGTACGCTAATAATTAAACGGATACGACGTTCTTGAACAGAGAAGAGAGGGGGGGAGGGGGGGGGGAAGAGAAGAAGAGAGAGAAGAGAGAGAGAGAGAGACCTTGATGAGGAGAAGAGAGGAGAGAGAGAGAGAGAGAGAGAGGCGCGCGCA